>NC_087577.1:794118-889577 GCF_036250125.1 Pseudopipra pipra
TATTCCCAGTACAGGGACACCATTCCCAGGGCAGTGACACCATTCCCAGTACAGTGACACCATTCCCAGTACAGTGACACCATTCCCAGTGCAGTGACACCATTCCATTCCCAGTACAGTGACACCATTCCCAGTACAGTGACACCATTCCATTCCCAGTACAGTGACACCATTCCCAGTACAGTGACACCATTCCCAGTACAGTGACACCACTCCCAGGACAGTGACACCATTCCCAGTACAGTGACACCATTCCCAGGACAGTGACACCATTCCCAGGACAGTGACACCATTCCCAGGACAGTGACACCACTCCCAGGGCAGTGACACCACTCCCAGTACAGTGACACCATTCCCAGTACAGTGACACCATTCCCAGTACAGTGACACCATTCCCAGGGCAGTGACACCACTCCCAGTACAGTGACACCACTCCCAGTACAGTGACACCATTCCCAGTACAGTGACACCATTCCCAGTACAGGGACAGGTCAGGAATTCCTTCCTGGCCGGGAAGAGCTCCCCGTTGTCCCCCCCTTCTCCCCCCAGGAGATACTGTGACAACCTGGGCTCCCGGCCCCTCAGCACGGCCAATTTTGGGAAGATCATCCGGGAAATCTTCCCCAACATCAAGGCCCGGCGCCTGGGGGGCCGAGGACAGTCCAAATATCCTTCCCTGCCCCTGGAATTCCCACTTTTTCCCGGATTTTTTCCCTCCCGGCGGGGTTTGGGGGGGACTCTGGGGGGGTTTTTGGGGGCTCCTGGGTGGTCCCTGAAGGTGTTCTGGGGGATATTTCCCTGTTTGGGGGGGGTTTGGGGGGATTTATTTGGAATTTTGGGGCGGTTGTGGGTCTGGGGGGCTCCGAGGGATTTTTGGGGGATTTTTTTGGGGGGTTTTGGGGATTTATTGGGAATTTTGGGGCGGTTTTGGGGGGAGTTGGGAGGGTTTGGGGGTCCTGGAGGGGAAAGGGGGGGCTGGGAGGGTCCTGGGGGACATCCCCTTTTTTGGGGGGGATTTTTTGGGGGGTTTTGGGGGTTTTATTTGGAATTTTGGGGCGGTTGTGGGTCTGGGGGGCTCCGAGGGATTTTTGGGGATTTTTTGCAGGGGGTTTTGGGGATTTATTGGGAATTTTGGGGCGGTTTTGGGGGGAGCTGGGAGGGTTTGGGGGGTCCTGGGGGGGAAAGGGGGGGCTGGGAGGGTCCTGGGGGACATCCCCTTTTTTTGGGGGGATTTTTTGGGGGGTTTTTGGGGTTTTATTTGGAATTTTGGGGCGGTTGTGGGTCTGGGGGGGCTCCGAGGGATTTTTTGGGGATTTTTTGCAGGGGGTTTTGGGGGATTTATTGGGAATTTTGGGGTGGTTTTGGGGGGAGTTGGGAGGGTTTGGGGGGTCCTGGAGGGGGGATTGGGGGGGAAAGGGGGGGCTGGGAGGGTCCTGGGGGTCTGAGGGATTTTTGGGGGATTTTTGGGGGGGGGGTTTGGGGATTTATTGGGAATTTTGGGGCATTTTTGGGTGAGGTTTTGAGGGGAGTTGGGAGGGTTTGGGGGGTCCCGGGGGATATTGGGGGGGGGAAAAGGGAGGCTGGGAGGGTCCTGGGGGTCTGGGGGGGAAAAGGGGGGCTGGGAGAGTCCTGGGGGTCTGAGGGATTTTTTGGGGATTTTTTGGGGGGGTTTTGGGGGATTTATTTGGAATTTTGGGGCATTTTTGGGTGAGGTTTTGAGGGGAGTTGGGAGGGTTTGGGGGGACCCGGGGGGGGGATTGGGGGGGGAAAAGGGGGGCTGGGAGGGTCCTGGGGGTCTGAGGGATTTTTTGGGGATTTTTTTTGGGGGGTTGGGATTTTTTGGGAGGTTTTCTGGGGATTTATTTGGAATTTTGAGGCATTTTTGGGTGAGGTTTTGGGGGGGTCGGGAGGGGGAAAAGGGGGACTGGGAGGGGGGTCCTGGGAGTCTGGGGGATTTTGGGGGATTTTTTGGGTGAGGTTTTGAAGGGGGTTTGGAGGGTTTGGAGGGTCCCAGGGGGTGGACTGGGGAGGGTCCTGGGGGATTTTTTGGGGTTTTTTTTGCGGGGGGGTTTTTGGGGGGGGATTTATTTGGAATTTTGGGGTGGTTTTGGGGTCTGGGGGGGCTCCTGGGTGTCCTGGGAGGGGTTTTTTTTGGGCAGGAGAAGCCCTTGACGGTGCCCAACGTACTGTTACGGGGGGATCAGGAGGAAGACCGTGGTCAGCCTTCCTCCCCTGCCCAGCCTGGACCTCAAAGTCACCGAGACTGTAAGTTCTGGGGGCTTTTTTGGGGGGGGAGTTCTGCAGGGTTTGGGGGGGTCCTGGGGAGGGATTTGAGGTCTGGGATGGGAGGGGAGGGAAGAGCAGGATTTGGGGGGTCCTGGGGAGGGATTTGAGGTCTGGGAGGGGATGGGGAGGATTTGGGGGGTCCTGGGGAGGGATTTGAGGTCTGGGAGGGGAGGGAAGGGCAGGATTTGGGGGGTCCTGGGGAGGGATTTGAGGTCTGGAAGGGGAAGGGCAGGGCAGGATTTGGGGGGTCCTGGGGAGGGATTTGAGGTCTGGGAGGGGAGGGGGAGGGCAGGATTTGGGGGGTCCTGGGGAGGGATTTGAGGTCTGGGAGGGGAGGGGAGGGAAGGGCAGGATTTGGGGGGTCCTGGGGGAGGAAGGAGGCAGGTTCTGCTCTGTCCTGGGAACCTCCTGTCCCCACCTGGGGGGGGGTCCTGCCCTGTGCCCTGGGGGTCCCACCTGTGCTTGGGGGTCCTGCCCTGTGCCCTGGGGGTCCCACCTGTGCCTGGGGGGTCCCATCTGTGCCTTGGGGGTCTTGGCCTGTGTCCTGGGGGTCCTACTCTGTGCTCTGGGGGTCCTGAGGGGTCCTGGGGGGTCCTACCCTCTGCCCTGGGGGTCCTGCCCTCTGCTCTGGGAGTCCTGGGGGGGTCCTACCCTGCACGCTGGGGGTCCTGCCCTGTGCCTGGGGGGTCCCACCTGTGCCTGGGGGTCCTGCCTTGTGCCCTGGGGGTCCTTCTCTGTACCCTGGGGGTCCTGCCCCGTGCCCTGGGGGTCCTGGGGGGGTCCTGCCCTGCACTCTGAGGGTCCTACCCTGTGCCCTGGGGGTCCTGGGCAGTCCTACGCTGTGCTCTGGGGGTCCTACCCTGTACCTGGGGGGGTCCTGCCCTCTGTTCTGGGGGTCCTGCCCTGTGCCCTGGGGATCTACCTGTGCCTGGGGGTCCTGCCCTGTGCCCTGGGGGTCCTGCCCTTCACTCTGGGGGTCCTGCCCTTCACTCTGGGGGTCTCCTGGCTGCTCCCTTGGGATCTCCCATCCCATCCCCTCCTGTGCCCCCCCAGCAGTCAGAGCTGGCAGAGCTGGTGCAGTCCTACCCCAGCGAGGTGATGGAGGCCGCCCCTGCCCTGGGGGTCCTGCCCTGTGCCCTGGGGGTCCTGCCCTTCACTCTGGGGGTCCTGCCCTGTACCCTGGGGGTCCTGGGGGTCTCCTGGCTGCTCCTGGGGGGTCTCCCATCCCATCCCATCCCCTCCTGTGCCCCCCCAGCAGTCAGAGCTGTCAGAGCTGGTGCAGTCCTACCCCAGCGAGGTGATGGAGGCCGCCTGTGCCCTGACCTGCGACTGGGCCGAGAAGATCCTCAAGCGCTCCTTCAACAACATCGTGGAGGTGGCTCAGTTCCTGCTGCAGCAGCACATCATCAGCTCCCGCTCGGCCCACGCAGACCTGGTCATGGCCATGGTGGTCTCAGGTGGGTGGGGGACCAGCCCTGGGCCCCGTGGTGGTCTCGGGTGGATGAGGGGGGAGCAGTCCTGGGCCCTGTGGTGGTCTCGGGTGGATGAGGGGGGAGCCCTGGGCCCCGTGGTGGTCTCGGGTGGATGAGGGGGGAGCAGTCCTGGGCCCTGTGGTGGTCTCAGGTGGGTGAGGGACCAGCCCAGGAGTGTCCCCTCAGTCCCAAACCAGGGGGTCCAGGGGGTGTGTTCCCCCCATCCCAAACCAAAGGGGGAACCCAGGAGTGTGTCCCCCCATCCCAAATTGAGGGGGGACCCAGGAGTGTGTCCCCCCTGTCCCAAACTATGGGGGGGTCCAGGGGGTGAGGGGGACCCAGGGGTGTGTCCCCTCAGCCCCAAACCGGGGGGGGTCCATGGGGTGCATCCCCCCCATCCCAAACCCGGGGTCGGTCCTGGAGGCTCCTCCCCCTCATCCCCCGGGGGTGTCCCACCTTTGTCACCCTCTGTACCCCCCTCCCCCCCCCCCAGAGAACACGGAGAAGACCCCCCTCCCCCCTCCAAGAGAACCGCCCCCCCCCCCGCCGCCAAGAAGAACGGGCTGGACCCCCCCGAGAGCCACGAGAGGACCCCAGAGCAGGTGAGAGACCCCCGAGAGAGCCGGGGGGGCACCCGGGGGGGCACAGCCAGGACTCCCCCCCCTCCCCTTTCTGTGCCCCCCCCAGAGCCAGGTGAGCACCTGGGTGGGCAGCCAGGACTCCCCCCCTCCCCTTTCTGTGCCCCCCCCCATAGCCAGGACTCCCCCCCTACCCGGCTCTGACACCCCCTCCCCTTTCTGTGCCCCCCCCAGAGCCGGGTGGGCACCTGGGTGGGCAGCCAGGGACTCCCCCCCTCCCCTTTCTGTGCCCCCTCCAGATCTGGGTGGGCACAGCCAGGACTCCCCCTACCCAACTCTGACCCCCCCTCCCCCTTTCTGTGCCCCCCCCCGAGCCGGGTGGGCACAGCCAGGACCCCCCCTACCCGGCTCTGACCCCCCCTCCTTTTGTGCCCCCCCAGAGCTGGGTGGGCACAGCCAGGACTCCCCCCCTCCCCTTTCTGTGCCCCCCCAGAGCCGGGTGGGCAGCTGGGACCCCCCTTACCCGGCTCTGACCCCCCCTTTTCTGTGCCCCCAGAGCAAGAAGGAGCCCCCCCAGCCCTGCCGACCCCCGCCCAGCAAGAAGAAGCCCCCGGAGCCCCCCCGGGCGAGCAGCAGCAGCAGCAGCAGCCCCCAGGTGAACGCCCTGGTCGCCCGCCTGCCCCTGCTGCTGCCCCGCATCCCCCCCCCCTCCCCGAGCGCCCCCCCGCCCCCGGCACCACCCCCGGGCCCCCCCCCCCCGGTGCTGGTGCCCCGGCTGGCCCCCCTGGGGGGCGGCGGGGGGGGCACGGTGAAGGTGGCCCTGCCCCTGCCCGTGGGTGCCACCGTGGGGGCCCCCCCCGCGCTGCCCCTGGGGCTGAGCCCCCCCGGCGCCATCCCCGTGCTCAACGTGCTGCTGCCCGGGGTGGGGGTGCCCCCCCCGCACCCCCCCCCGCCCGCGGAGACCCCCGGGGGGGCCCCCGAGCAGAGGTCGAAGGGCACCAAGAGACCCCCGGAGCCCGGGGGGGGGGGACGCGGCCCCGCACAAGAGGAGGAGGGGGAGGCCCCGAAAGAGGCCCGAGGAGGGGGGTGGGGGGTCCCCCGGGGCGGAGGGGGGGGCGTCGCCCCCCGGGGGGGGGCTCTCCGGGGGGTGGCACTGCCACTGTCCCCGGGGGGGGGTCTCCCAGGGGAGGAGCTCCTGATGGTGGCACTGCCACTGTCCCCGGGGGGGGCTCTGGTGGAGGTGGCACTGCCACTGTCCCCGGGGGGGGGCTCTGCTGGAGGTGGCAGTGCCACTGTCCCCGGGGGGGGGTCTCCCAGGGGAGGAGCTCCTGATGGTGGCACTGCCACTGTCCCCAAGGGAGGCTCTGCTGGAGGTGGCACTGCCACTGTCCCCAGGGGGGGGCTGCCCCAGGGGGGGCTCTGCTGGTGATGGTGGCACTGCTGGAAGGGGCTCTGCTGGAGGTGGCAGTGCCACCGTCCCTGTCAGTGGCAGTGCCACCGTCCCTGGGGACAGGGCCGGTTGAGGGCAGTGCCACCATCCCTGTGAGGGACAGCTCTGGCACTGCCAGTGCCACTGTCCCTGGTGGGGACAGGCCACTCAGTGCCACTGTCCCTGGTGGGGACAGGCCAGCCAGTGCCAGTGCTGCCCACCCTTGGGGACAGGCCACTCAGTGCCACTGTCCCTGTCAGGGACAGCTCTGTCACTGCCAGTGCCACCAGTCCTGTTGGGGACAGGCCGGTCAGTGGCAGTGCCACTGTCCCTGCTGGGGACAGGCTGGTCAGTGGCAGTGCCACTGTCCCTGCTGGGGACAGCCCTGCCAGTGGCAGTGCCACTGTCCCTGGGGGTGGCTCTGCCAGCAGTGACTCTCCCAGTGCCAGTCCCACTGTCCCCACTGGGCACAGTCTGGGGAGGGGCAGTGCCACTGTCCCCCTGGAGGACAGGCCAGTCAGGGGCAGTGCCACCACCCCCAGTGGGGACAGCTCTGTCCCTGGCAGTGCCACCACCCCCAGTGGGGACAGCTCTGTCCCTGGCAGTGCCACCACCCCTGGTAGGGACAGCTCTGTCCCTGGCAGTGCCACCACCCCTGGTAGGGACAGCTCTGTCCCTGGCAGTGCCACCATCCCTGGTAGGGACAGCTCTGTCCCTGGCAGTGCCACCACCCTCAGTGGGGACAGCTCTGTCCCTGGCAGTGCCCACCACCCTCAGTGGGGACAGCTCTGTCCCTGGCAGTGCCACCACCCTCAGTGGGGACAGCTCTGTCCCTGGCAGTGCCACCACCCCTGATAGGGACAGCTCTGTCCCCTGGCAGTGCCACCACCCCCAGTGGGGACAGCTCTGTCCCTGGCAGTGCCACTGTCCCTGGTGGTGGCTCTCCCAGCAGTGGTTCTCCTGGTGGGGACAGTCCAGGGAGGGGCAGTGCCACTGTCCCCGTGCAGGCCAGGCCAGGCAGGGGCAGTGGCACCATCCCTGCCAGGGACAGCCCAGCTGGTGGCAATGCCACCATCCCTGCCAGGGACAGCCCAGCTGGTGGCAATGCCACCACCCCCCTCTGGGGACAGCCCAGCTGGTGGCAATGCCACCATCCCTGCTGGGGACAGGCCAGGCAGTGGCAATGCCACCATCCCTGCCAGGGACAGCCCAGCTGGTGGCAGTGCCACCACCCCCTCTGGGGACAGGCCAGGCAGTGGCAGTGCCACCATCCCTGCCAGGGACAGCCCAGCTGGTGGCAGTGCCACCATCCCTGCCAGGGACAGCCCAGCTGGTGGCAATGCCACCATCCCTGCCAGGGACAGCCCAGCTGGTGGCAGTGCCACTGTCCCTGCTGGGGACAGGCCAGGCAGTGACAGTGGCACCATCCCTGCCAGGGACAGCCCGTCCAGGGGCAGGGACACCCTCCCCACCAAGGACAGGCCGGGTGGTGGCAGTGGCACCGTCCCTGCCAGGGCCAGTGCAGCCAGTGGCGCTGCCACCTGCCCCCCCAGTGCCACCACTCCTGTCAGGGACAGCCCGTCCAGGGGCAGTGCCACCACCCCCCTCCAGGGACAGCACGTCCAGGGGCAGTGCCACCACCCCTGTTGGGGACAGGCCAGTCAGAGACAGTGCCACCACCCCTGTCGGGGACAGTCGAGCCAGGGGCAGTGCCATCAGCCCTGCTGGGGACAGGCCAGTCAGAGACAGTGCCACCAGGGACAGGCCTGGCAGTGCCACTGTGCCCCCCAGAGAAAACCCATCCAGGGGCAGTGCCACCATCCCTGTCAGGGACAGCACATCCAGGGGCAGTGCCACCATCCCTGTCAGGGACAGCACATCCAGGGGCAGTGCCACCGTCCCTGTTGGGGACAGGCCAGTCAGGGACGGTGCCACCAGGGACAGGCCTGGCAGTGCCACCGTCCCCCCCAGGACATCCCACCCAGGGGCAGATCCAGCACCCCCAGCAGGGACAGCACATCCAGGGGCAGTGCCACTGTGCCCCCCAGGGACAGCACACCCAGGGGCAGATCCAGCACCCCCAGCAGGGACAGCACACCCAGGGGCAGTGCCACTGTGCCCCCCAGGGACAGCACACCCAGGGGCAGTGCCACTGTGCCCCCCAGGGACAGCCCAGCCAGGGGCAGTGCCACTGTGCCCCCCAGGGACAGCCCAGCCAGGGGCAGTGCCACCACCCCCAGCAGGGACACCCAGTCCAGGGACAGAGCCACTGTCTCCTCCAGGGACACCCAGTCCAGGGGCAGTGCCACCGTTCCCTCCAGGGACAGCCCAGCCAGGGGCAGTGCCACTGTCTCCTCCAGGGACACCCAGTCCAGGGGCAGTGCCACCATCCCCACTGGGGACAGGCCAGGCAGGGACGGTGGCACCAGGGACGGGCCAGGCAGTGCCACTGTCCCCCCCAGGGACACCCTGCCCAGGAGCAGATCCAGCACCCCCAGCAGGGACAGGCCATCTGAGGGCAGTGCCACCGTCCCCCCCAGGGCTGGCCCAGCCAGGGGCAGTGCCACTGTGCCCCCCAGGGACAGCCCAGCCAGGGGCAGTGCCACCCTGTCCCACAGGGACAGCCCAGCCAGGGGCAGTGCCACTGTCCCCTCCAGGGACAGCCCAGCCAGGGGTAGTGCCACCCTGTCCCCCAGGGACAGCCCAGCCAGGGGCAGTGCCACCCTGTCCCCCAGGGACAGCCCAGCCAGGGGCAGTGGCACTGTCCCCTCCAGGGACAGCCCATCCAGGGGCAGTGCCACCCTGTCCCCCAGGGACACCTCACCCAGGGGCAGTGGCACTGTCCCCTCCAGGGACAGCCCAGCCAGGGGCAGTGCCACTCTGTCCCCCAGGGACAGCCCAGCCAGGGGCAGTGGCACTGTCCCCTCCAGGGACAGCCCATCCAGGGGCAGTGCCACCATCCCCTCCAGGGACAGCCCAGCCAGGGGCAGTGGCACTGTCCCCTCCAGGGACAGCCCAGCCAGGGGCAGTGCCACTGTGCCCTCCAGGGACAGCACATCCAGGGGCAGTGCCACCCTGTCCCCCAGGGACACCTCACCCAGGGGCAGTGGCACTGTCCCCACCAGGGACACCCCGCCCAGGAGCAGGTCCAGCACCCCCAGCAGGGACACCCAGTCCAGTGGCAGTGCCACCCCCCCCCAGCAGGGACACCTCCCCCAGGGGCAGTGTCCCCCTCCCCTCCAGGGGCAGCCCCTGCTGGTGGCAGTGGCACTGTCCCTGTCAGGGACAGGCCGGTCAGTGGCAGTGCCACCATCCCCTGCAGGGACAGTCCAACCAGGGGCAGGGACACCCCCCCTGTCAGGGACACCCCCACCCAGGGTTAATGCCACCACCCCCACCAGGACAGTCGAGCTGGTGGCAGTGGCACCATCTCCTGCAGGGACAGCCCATCCAGGGGCAGTGCCACCCTGTCCCCCAGGGACAGCCCATCCAGGGGCAGTGCCACCATCCCTGTCAGGGACAGCCCATCCAGGGGCAGTGCCACCATCCCCTCCAGGGACAGCCCATCCAGGGGCAGTGCCACCCTGTCCCCCAGGGACAGCCCATCCAGGGGCAGTGCCACCCTGTCCCCCAGGGACAGCCCATCCAGGGGCAGTGCCACCATCCCCGTCAGGGACACCCCGTCCAGGGGCAGTGCCACCATTCCCTCTGGGGACAGCCCCGCTGGTGGCAGTGGCACCATCCCCATCAGGTACAGCCCAGTGAGTGGCAGTGCCACCATCCCCCAGTGGCAGTGCCACTGTGCCTGTCAGGGACACCCCATCCAGGGGCAGTGCCACTGTGCCCATCAGGGACACCCCATCCAGGGGCAGTGCCACCATTCCTGTCAGGGACACCCCATCGAGGGGCAGTGGCACCATTCCTGTCAGGGACAGCCCTGCTGGTGGCAGTGCCACTGTGCCCGTCAGGGACACCCCATCCAAGGGCAGTGCCACCATTCCTGTCAGGGACAGCCCTGCTGGTGGCAGTGCCACCATCCCCGTCAGGGACACCCCATCGAGGGGCAGTGGCACCATCACCTCTGGGGACAGCCCCGCCGGTGGCAGTGCCACCATGCCCGTCAGGGACACCCCATGGAAGGGCAGTGGCACCATCCCCTCTGGGGACAGCCCCGCCGGTGGCAGTGCCACCATCCCCGTCAGGGACACCCCATCGAGGGGCAGTGGCACCATCCCCTCCGGGGACAGCCCCGCCGGTGGCAGTGCCACCATCCCCCGTCCGGGATGTCCCCTCCCGGCCCGTGCAGCCCCGCCCGTGTCAGCGTCATCAGGGACGGCCGGACCCGGGGCCGGGTGGCACCGCCCGTGGACCCCCTGGCACTGCAGGGCCTCGGCAGGGCCGGGACCCCCCTGGGGGGCACCGGGGACTGGGGGGACCCCCGGGACACCCCCACGGCGCACCCCGGGACGGACAGACGGGCACGGGCACGGGGACGGGCACGGGTCCCTGCTGCCACCGCTGCACAACATCTGGATGTGTCCCCTCACCCCCCCCCGACCGCACCAGTAAAAACCAGTCACTCCGCCCCTCTGTCCAGTTCTGTGGCCCGGGGGAGGGGACACGGGGGGTGGGGAGGGGACACGGGGAGTTTTGGGGGGACATGGACAGTGGGAGGGGACACGGGGAGTGGGGAGGGGACACGGAGGGTGGGAGGGGGACATGGACAGTGGGAGGGGACACGGGGAGTGGGGAGGGGACACGAGGGGTGGGGAGGGGACACGGAGGGTGGGAGGGGGACAATGGACAGTGGGAGGGGACACGGGGAGTAGGGAGGGGACACGGGGAGTTTGGGGGGGACATGGACAGCGGGAGGGGACACGGGGAGTAGGGAGGGGACACGGAGGGTGGGGAGGGGACACGGAGGGTGGGAGGGGGACATGGACAGTGGGAGGGGACACAGGGAGTGGGGAAGGGGACATGGACAGTGGGAGGGGACACGGGGAGTGGCGCTGTGACGACAGAGACGATTTTCCGCCGAAAAAACGCCGGTTTTTGCCAACGGCGGAACAAGCGAGGCCACGCCCCCCCGCCGGGGTCCCGCCCCTCGGCGCTCCAATGCCCCGCCCCTTGGTACAGCGTTGCCACGCCCCCTCCATCGCCGTGTTAGGCGAGACCACGCCCCTTATCATCTTCGTCACCGGACCACGCCCCCTCGGCGAGCCGAGACCACGCCCCGTGGCCACACAGACCACGCCCCTCTCCGCCCCTTGCCCCGCCCACACCCCCATCTCCAGCCAATGTTCTGCGGCGGAGACCAGACCACGCCCCTCCCTCCGCACCCAGGCCACGCCCCCCCTCCCCCGGGCGGCCCCGCCGGTGCGGCAGGGGGCGCTGTGCGCGCGGCCCCCTCAGCGCCGTGAGGCGGCTCCGGGCCGGGCCTGGGGAGGCTCCGAGACCGGCCCCGCTCCGGCCCCGCTCCGGCCCCGCTCCGGCCCCCGCTCCGCTCCCACAACCCCTCCGACCCCTCCAGCCACCCCGCCCCGAGGTGAGCCCGGCCCCGCCGCCGCCCCCGCCTCGCTCCGCCCCGGCACCCCCCCCCCTCCCCACAGCGCGGCCTTCCCTCCGTCCCCCCCCCGCCCCTTCCTCATCGGCCTCTTCCTCCTCCTCCTCCTCCTCCTCCTCCTCCGCCGAGCGCTTCGTGGCGCAGGGAAATAACGAAATCGCCTCCTCCGCTCTTTTTTTTTTTTGTTTGTTTGTTTGTTTGTTTTGCGGGATTTTTTTTTTTTTTTTGTACGTCTGTATTTTTAATTTTTTTTCTTTCGCCGTGGCCCAGGATGAGCCGCCCCCAGCGCCGGCCCGTGTGTGGCGACCCCCGAGCGGAGCCGCGCGGGATGGGACCGCTGCAGGTACCGCACCCCCGACCCCTCCATCCCCGACCCCTCCATCCCCGACCCCTCCATCCCCGACCCCTCCATCCCCGACCCCTCCATCCCCGACCCCTCCATCCCTGCCCCTTCCCCCGGGGATGGAGGGATAAAAACAACCCCCGGGAAGTGTCGCAATGACCCTTTTCCAGCCCCTTTTCCGCGCTGTCCCTCCTGATTTTAGGGCCTTTCCCCCCTCCCCGAGCTTTGGGGTCGCTCCAAACCCCGACCTAAAAAGCCCTCGGGGATGTTTTTCCCCCTCCTCCCCCTTAAAACTTCGCCTGCGAGTTGTTGGGAACTTTAACGAGGAGAAATAATCGCCTTGAATCCCCTCCCTTTTGGTTCCTTTTCGCTTCCCGAAGGGGGAGGAACCGGGCACAGGCCTGGAGTGGGGGGGGAAATGCTGCTTTTCCAGCTCTTTTCCCAGAGCAGAGGGTTTGGATTCCCCTTGGCAACTTCGTCGTTCTCCGTGTGAACAGGTCGTTCCTGGGCTCCTGTGGATCCCCAGGGATCAGCCCTGGAGTCATTCCTGGACTCCTGAGGATCCCCAGGGATCAGGGTCAGCCCTGGAGTCATTCCTGGAGTCATTCCTGGACTCCTGTGGATCCCCAGGGATCAGGGTCATTCCTGGAGTCATTCCTGGAGTCATTCCTGGACTCCCGTGGATCCCCAGGGATCAGTCTTGGAGTCATTCCTGGGTTCCTGTGGATCCCCAGGGATCAGGGTGAGCCCTGGAGTCATTCCTGGATTCATCCCTGGACTCCTGTGGATCCCCAGGGATCAGAGTGAGCCTTGGAGTCATTCCTGGACTCCTGTGGATCTTGAGGGATCAGGGTCATTCCTGGAGTCATTCCTGGACTCCTGTGGATCCCCAGGGATCAGGGTCGGCCCTGGAGTCATTCCTGGAGTCATTCCTGGACTCCTGTGGATCCTGAGGGATCAGGGTCAGCCCTGGAGTCATTCCTGGAGTCATTCCTGGACTCCTGTGGATCCTGAGGGATCAGGGTCAGCCCTGGAGTCATTCCTGGAGTCATTCCTGGACTCCTGTGGATCCCCAGGGATCAGCCCTGGAGTCATTCCTGGAGTCATTCCTGGACTCCTGTGGATCCTGAGGGATCAGGGTCAGCCCTGGAGCCATTCCTGGAGTCCTGTGGATCCCCAGGGATCAGGGTCATTCCTGGAGTCATTCCTGGAGTCATTCCTGGGTTCCTGTGGATCCCCAGGGATCAGGGTGAGCCCTGGAGTCATTCCTGGGCTCCTGTGGATCCCCAGGGATCAGCCCTGGAGTCATTCCTGGACTCCTGTGGATCCCCAGGGATCAGCCCTGGAGTCATTCCTGGGGTCATTCCTGGACTCCTGTGGATCCCCAGGGATCAGGGTCAGCCCTGGAGTCATCCCTGGAGTCATCCCTGGAGTCATTCCTGGACTCTCTCTGGGAGGTGGGAGAAGCTTTGAGGATTTTTTTTTAAATCTCTTTTCATTTCTATGTAAATCCCTGGATTTGCCTCCTTCCCACGTGGAGGAGGAAGGAATGAGGGAAGTGCTGGGAATGCCAGGCTGGGGCTTCCCCTTTTCCCAGCAGGACACTGGAGCAGCTCCTTAATCATTAAAACAACCAATCATTTATCCACAATTATTACAATTATTCAGAGTTGCTGTGGATACACAGGATTAGGGAATTAGGGATGTCTCCCCTTGGCCTTGGAATTCCTCATTCTCCTCCTGCATTTCTTGGAGCGTGGCTTGTCTTTTATCCCAAGAATGTTTTATCCCAAGAATATTTTATCCCAAGAATATTTTATCCCAAGAATGTTTTATCCCAAGAATGTTTTATCCCAAGAATATTTTATCCCAATTCTGTTTTATTCCCATTCTGTTTTATCCCAATTCTGGTTTATCCCATCCCATCCCATCCCATCTCATCCCATCCCATCCCATCCCATCCCATCCCATTCCCATCCTGTCCCACCCATCAATTCAATAACAATAATTCCATAAAAATGAGAATTATTCCATAAAAATGAGAATTATTCCATAATAACAATTCCATAATAATAATAATAATAATAACATGAATTCCAAAATAACAATTCCATAATAATAATAATAATAATAATAATAATAATAATAATAATAATAATAATAATAATAATTCCATAATGATAATAATAATAATTCCATAATGATAATAACAATAATAATAATAATAATAATATCAATTCCATAATAGCAACAATAATTCCTTTTTGGCTTCCTGGGGGGTTTTGGTCGTCATGGCAACGGGAAGGTTTGTGCCCAGGGATGTTCCCAGTTCCCTCTCCGAGCTTTGGGAGGGGGTTGGAAGACCTGGAAGATCCAGGGTTTGGATCTTCATCCCAACACAGATCCCAGTCCCTGCTCTGCCACCTCATCCCTTTCCAAAGGTTCTTCCAGGAGATCCCACCAAACCTCCCCTTCCCTTTGGGTCCATCCCAGCACAGATCCCAGTCCCTGCTCCACAACTTCATCCAAAGGTTCTTCCAGGAGGTCCCACCAAACCTCCCCTTCCCTTTGGGTCCATCCCAACCCAGATCCCAGTCCCTGCTCTGCCACCTCATCCCTTTCCAAAGGCTCTTCCCAGAGGTTCCACCAAACCTTCCCTTCAGGCCCAGCCCAGCCCAGATCCCAGTCCCTGCTCTGCCACCTCATCCCTTCTCCAAAGGCTCTTCCCAGAGGTCCCCCCAAACCTCCCCTTCCCTTGGGGTCCATCCCAGCCCGGATCCCGGTCCCTGCTCCGGGATCTCACCCCGTTTCCCCCCGTTCTCCCCCCAGCTCTGAGCCGCCCCTCCCCGCCGCCGCTATGGGAGACTCGGGCGCGGGTCCCGATCCCCGCCGGGGGCCGGGCCCGGATCCGGCGCCCCAAGGGAACAACGGGGGGACGTCCCTGAGCGTCATCTCGGAGGGCGTGGGCGAGCTGGCCCTCATCGACCCCGAGGTGGCCCAGAAGGCCTGCGAGGAGGTGCTGGAGAAGGTGAAGCTGCTGCACGGGGCCGTCCCCAACGGGGAGGCCGGCGAGGGCTGCGAGATCCGCTGCCTGGACGAGCCCCGGCTGCGCGAGGAGGACGAGGAGGGCGCGGCCAACACGGTGAAGACGGCGCGGCGGCGGCAGAAGAACAACTCGGCCAAGCAGTCGTGGCTCCTGCGGCTCTTCGAGTCGAAGCTCTTCGACATCTCCATGGCCATCTCCTACCTGTACAACTCCAAGGAGCCCGGCGTGCAGGCCTACATCGGCAACCGGCTCTTCTGCTTCCGCCACGAGGACGTGGACTTCTACCTCCCGCAGCTGCTCAACATGTACATCCACATGGACGAGGACGTGGGCGACGCCATCAAGCCCTACATCGTGCACCGCTGCCGCCAGAGCGTCGACTTCTCGCTGCAGTGCGCGCTGCTGCTGGGGGCCCTCTCCTCCGACATGCACATCTCCACCCAGCGCCACTCCCGCGGCACCAAGCTGCGCCGCCTCATCCTCTCCGACGAGCTCAAGCCCAGCTCGGCCCAGGGGCAGCAGCGGCGCCGGGAGCTGCCTCCTTCCTCCTCCTCCTCCTCCTCCTCCTCCTCGGCGGTGGGGGGGGCGCCGGGGGTGGGCCAGGACGGCACCACGGGGCTGTCGCCCTCCAAGAGGACTCACCAGAGGTCCAAGTCGGACGCCACGGCCTCCATCAGCCTGAGCAGCAACCTGAAACGCACGGCCAGCAACCCCAAGGTGGAGAGCGACGAGGAGGTGAGGCCGGGGGGGGCAGGGCTGAGGCCGGGGGGGGCAGGGCTGAGGCTGGGGGGTGTAGGGCTGAGTTCGGGGGGTGCAGACTTTTCCCCTTCCTAACACCTTTCTCCCTTCCCTATCCCCTTTTCCCCTCCCCATCCCTTTTTTCCCTTCCCTATCCCCCTTTTTCCTTCCCTATCCCCTTTTCCCCTCCCCATCCCTTTTTCCCTTCCCTATCCCTTTTCCCCCTAAACCTTCAATCCTCCCTTCCCTATCCCCTTTTTCCCCCTAAACCTTCCATCCTTCCTCCCCCAACCCCTTTTTCCCTTCCCTGACCCCTTTTCCCCCCTAAACCTTCCATCCTCCCTTCCCTATCCCCCTTTTCCCTTCCGTATCCCCTTTTTCCCCCTCAACTTTCCATCCTTCCTCCCCCAACCCCTTTTTCCCTTCCCTGACCCCTTTTCCCCCCTAAACCTTCCATCCTTCCTTCCCTATCCCCTTTTCCCCTCCCCAACTCCTTTTTTCCCTTCCCTGACCCCTTTTTCCCCCTAAACCTTCCATCCTTCCTTCCCTATCCCCTTTTTCTCTTCCCCAACTCCTTTTTTTCCTCCCCTATCCCCTTTTTCCCCCTCAACCTTCCATCCTTCCTTCCCTATCCCCTTTTTCTCTTCCCCAACTCCTTTTTTCCTTCCCTATCCCCTTTTTCTCTTCCCCAACCCCTTTTTTTCCTCCCCTATCCCCTTTTTCCCCCCTCAACCTTCCATCCTTCCAACCCTTTTCCCTCCCCCCTTCCCTTTTCCCCTCCACTCTCCCCTTTTTCCCTGCCCATTCCCGTTTTTCCAGCCGGCCCGCCTGGCCCCGGAGCGGGAGTTCATCCAGTCCCTGATCTCCATCGGGAAGCGTTTGGCCACCCTGCCCACCAAGGAGCAGAAAACCCAACGTTTGGTGTCGGAGCTGTCGCTGCTCAACCACAAACTGCCCGCCCGGGCCTGGCTGCCCACGGCCGGCTTCGAGCACCACGTGGTCAGGGTGCCCCACTCCCAGGCCGTGGTGCTCAACTCCAAGGATAAGGTGGGAATGGGAATGGGAATGGGAGCAGGGAGAGAGGGTGCCCAGGGTGCCCAGGGTGCCCCACTCCCAGGCCGTGGTGCTCAACTCCAAGGATAAGGTGGGAATGGGAGTGGGAATGGGGATGGGAGCAGGGATAGAGGGTGCCCAGGGTGCCCCACTCCCAGGCCGTGTGCTCAACTCCAAGGATAAGGTGGGAATGGGAATGGGAATGGGAGCAGGGAGAGAGGGTGCCCAGGGTGCCCAGGGTGCCCCACTCCCAGGCCGTGGTGCTCAACTCCAAGGATAAGGTGGGAATGGGAGTGGGAATGGGGATGGGAGCAGGGATAGAGGGTGGTCAAGGTGCCCACCACCCAGGCTGTGGTGCTCAACTCCAAGGATAAGGTGGGAATGGGAATGGGAATGGGGATGGAAAGGTGGGAGGGTGCCACGTTCCCAGGCCGTGGTGCTCAACTCCAAGGATAAGGTGGGAATGGGGATGGGAATGGGAATGGGAATGGGGATGGGGATGGGGATGGGGATGGGAATGGGAATGGGGATGGGGATGGGGATGGAAGGGCAGGAGGGTGCCCAGGGTGCCCCATTCCCAAGTTGTGGTGCTCAACTCCAAGGATAAGGTGGGAATGGGAATGGGGATGGGGATGGGAGCAGGGATAGAGGGTGCCCAGGGTGCCCCACTCCCAGGCCGTGGTGCTCAACTCCAAGGATAAGGTGGGAATGGGAATGGGAATGGGGATGGGAGCAGGGATAGAGGGTGCCCAGGGTGCCCCACTCCCAGGCTGTGGTGCTCAACTCCAAGGATAAGGTGGGAATGGGAATGGGAGCAGGGATAGAAGGTGGTCAGGGTGCCCCACTCCCAGGCCATGGTGCTCAACTCCAAGGATAAGGTGGGAATGGGAGTGGGAATGGAAGGGTGGGGAGGGTGCCCCATTCCCAGGCCGTGGTGCTCAACTCCAAGGATAAGGTGGGAATGGGGATGGGAATGGGAATGGGAATGGGGATGGGGATGGGGATGGGAATGGGGATGGGGATGGGGATGGAAGGGCAGGAGGGTGCCCAGGGTGCCCCATTCCCAGGCCGTGGTGCTCAACTCCAAGGATAAGGTGGGAATGGGAATGGGAATGGGGATGGAAAGGTGGGAGGGTGCCCAGGGAGGTGTCACTCCCAGGACTGGGAGCACTGGGAGCTCTGGGAGGCATCTGGGATGGAGACAACCCCCCCAAGATCCTCCATCCTCCCAACTCCCCCTCCGCCAGCTCCAGCCCTTCTCCCTGCTCCATATCCACCAAAACCCCCGGATTTCCCCCCTCCCAAGGATCCCAACATCCCACCTCTCCCCCTGACCCCCCTCTCCCCCTGTTCCTCCCTCAGGCTCCCTATCTGATCTACGTGGAAGTGCTGGAATGTGACAATTTCGACACGGCGAATGTTCCCGCCCGGATCCCGGAGAACCGGATCCGGAGCACGCGCTCGGCCGAGAACCTGCCCGAGGTGGGGATGAGCCACGAGCAGAGGACGGGCAGCTTCAGCACCGTCCCCAACTACGACAACGACGACGAGGCCTGGTCCGTGGACGACATCGGGGAGCTCCAGGTGGAGGTGCTGGAGCTTTGGGAACGGGGGGAGTCGGAATTCGGTGGGAAAAGCTGGGGTTGGGGTGAGGGGAGTTGGGTGGAGGGGAGTCTCCAGGGGGTGGGAGGGTTGGTTGTGGGAGTGGGAGAGAGGGGAGAGGGCTGGAGGTGGCACTTCCAGGACTGGGAGCACTGGGAGAGGGCTGGAGGTGGCGATTCCAGGGTTGGAAGTGATGGGGAGACGCTTGGAGGTGGCAATTCCAGGAGTGGGAATGATAGGGGAGGTCTGGGAGGGGGTCACTGCCAGGGTTGGAAGTGATGGGGAGAGACCTGGAGGTGGCACTTCCAGGACTGGGAGCACTGGGAGAGGGCTGGAGGTTGGCAATTCCAGGGTTGGAAGTGATGGGGAGAAACCTGGAGGTGGCAATTCCAGGACTAGGAATGATAGGAGAGGTCGGGGGGGGGTCACTCCCAGGATTGGGAACAATGGGAGAGACCTGGAGGTGTCACTGGGAAAGACTGGGAGCACTGGGAGAGACCTGGAGGTGTCACTTCCCGGACTGGGAGCATTGGGAGAGACCTGGGGGTGTCACTGGGAGAGACTGGGAGCACTGGGAGAGACCTGGGGGTGTCACTGGGAAAGACTGGGAGCACTGGGAGAGACCTGGAGGTGTCACTGGGAGAGACTGGGAGCACTGGGAGAGCCCTGGGGGTGTCACTGGGAGCACTGGGAGAGCCCTGGGGGTGTCACTGGGAGCACTGGGAGAGCCCTGGGGGTGTCACTGGGAGCACTGGGAGCACTGGGGGTGTCTCTCCCCCGCTGCTGTGCCCCCCCCCCCTCCCACCCCCACGGATCCGGAGCCTCCCGAACTCCTTCCCTGCCCTTCCCGGAGCCTCCCCCCTTCCCTGGGCCGACATTCCCGGCTGGAATCGCGTCCCCAGCGTCCCCCCCCCCTCAATCCCGCTGTTTTCCAGCTTCCAGAGGTTCACACCAACAGCTGTGACAACATCTCCCAGTTTTCCGTGGACAGCATCACGAGCCAGGAGAGCCGGGAGCCCGTGTTCATCGCCGCCGGGGACATCCGGTGGGAATCCGGGATTGGGGATTTGGGATTGGGATTGGGATTGGGATCTGGGATTGGGGTGGGTCCCTCATCGCCGCCGGGGACATCCGGTGGGAATCCGGGATTGGGGATTGGGATTTGGGATTGGGATCTGGGATTGGGGTGGGTCCCTCATCGCCGCCGGGGACATCCGGTGGGAATCCGGGATCGGGATTGGGATTTGGGATTGGGATTTGGGATTGGGGTGGGTCCCTCATCGCTGCCGGGGACATCCGGTGGGAATTTGGGATCTGGGATTTGGGATTGGGGATTTGGGGATTGGGATCTGGGATTGGGGTGGGTCCCTCATCGCCGCCGGGGACATCCGGTGGGAATCCGGGATTTGGGATTTGGGATTGGGATTGGGATTTGGGATTGGGGTGGGTCCCTCATCGCCGCCGGGGACATCCGGTGGGAATTCGGGATTGGGGATTGGGGATTGGGATCTGGGATTGGGGTGGGTCCCTCATCACCGCCGGGGACATCTGGTGGGAATTTGGGATCTGGGATAGGGATTGGGATTTGGGATTGGGGTGGGTCAGAGGTGTCACCCTCATTCCTGCTGGGGACATCCGGTGGGAATCCGGGATTGGGGATCGGGATTGGGGATTTGGGATTGGGGTGGGCCAGAGGTGTCACCCTCATCGCTACCAGGGACATCCGGTGGGAATTCGGGATTGGGGATCGGGACTGGGGATTTGGGATTGGGATCTGGGATTGGGGTGGGTCCCTCATCACCGCCGGGGACATCCGGTGGGAATTCGGGATTGGGGATCGGGATTTAGGATTTGGGATTGGGGTGGGCCCTGCCTGTACTCCCAGGGGTGTCACCCTCATTCCTGCTGGGGATATCTGGTCAGGGAATTCGGGATTTGGGATCGGGACTGGGGATTTGGGACTGGGATTTGGGATCGGGGTGGGCCAGAGGTGTCACCTTCATCGCTGCCGGGGACATCCGGTCAGGAACTCGGGATTTGGGATCGGGATTGGGGATTTGGGATTGGGATGGGCCCTGGCTGCACTCCCATGGGTGTCACCCTCATTCCCACCAGGGACATCCTGTCAGGGAATTCGGGATTTGGGATTGGGGTGGGTCCTGCCTGCACTGCCAGAGGTGTCACCCTCATTCCTCCAGGGACATCCAGTCAGGAATTTGGGATTTGGGATTGGGATGAGCCCTGGCTGCACTCCCAGAGGTGTCACCCTCATTCCCTCCAGGGACATCCAGTCATGGAGTTTGGGATTTGGGATTTGGGATTGGGGTGGGTCCTGCCTGCACTCCCTCATTCCTACTGGGCTCAGCCTTGGGAGCAGCTGGAATTGTCTCCCTGGACAATGGGAGAACCTTGGGAGAAGCCGCCCCCTCTTCCAAAACCTGGGACAGGGGGGTCCTGGGCTGGGCTGGGGGGTGGAATCTGGGTGCCAGGGGATGCTCCCGGTCCCCAAATCCAAGGAATTGTGGCGTTCCCGCGGCGCAGGAGGCGGCTGTCGGAGCAGCTGGCGCACACCCCCACCTCCTTCCGCAGGGATCCCGAGGATCCGTCCGCCGTCGC
Source organism: Pseudopipra pipra (assembly GCF_036250125.1). NCBI lineage: Eukaryota > Metazoa > Chordata > Aves > Passeriformes > Pipridae > Pseudopipra > Pseudopipra pipra. Next base: position 814,845 of record NC_087577.1, read on the forward strand.
CCTCAAGGAGCCCTGGCAGGAGAAAGTCAGGTGAGGAGGGGACTTTGGACATCCCAGGAATCCCAGGGAGTCACCCCGGGAATTATCCAGGGCCTTGGCTTCCGGCCCCGCCCGTTCCCGGGGCGGGATCAGAGCAGGGAGGGGGGAATTCCTGCTCCTGGGCGGGGCCTTTTCCAGGGATTTGTGGGGCAGCTCCAATGTCACCGGGGCTTGACCTCTTCCCAAAAGAAGTTTGGCACTTCCAGAAGTGTCCAACCCCCTAAAATTCCATGAAGGAAGCGGGAAAGCCCCGGAGCTTCCCCCTCCCCATTCCCAGCCCCTCTCTATTCCCACAGGATCGGGTTCCCACAGGATCCCATTCCCAACCCCCCCTATTCCCAACCCCTCTCCATTCCCACAGGATCCCCCCCATTCATTCCCAACCCCTCTCCATTCCCACAGGATCCCATTCCCAGCCTCTCTCCATTCCCACAGGATCCCCTCCCCATTCCCAACCCCTCTCTATTACCACAGGATCCCATTCCCACAGGATCCCATTCCCACAGGATCCCATTCCCAACCCCTTTCCATTCCCACAGGATCCCCCCCATTCATTCCCAACCCCTTTCCATTCCCACAAAATCCCCCCCCCATTCCCAACTCCTCTTTATTCCCACAGGATCCCATTCCCAGCCCCTCTCCATTCCCACAGGATCCTCCCCATTCATTCCCAACCCCTCTCCATTCCCAACCCCTCTCCATTCCCACAGGATCCCATTCCCAGCCCCTCTCCATTCCCACAGGATCCCATTCCCACAGGATCCCATTCCCAACCCCTTTCCATTCCCACAGGATCCTCCCCATTCATTCCCAAACCCTCTCCATTCCCACAGGATCCCATTCCCAGCCCCTCTCCATTCCCACAGGATCCCATTCCAAGCACCTCTCCATTCCCACAGGATCCCATTCCCACAGGATCCCATTCCCACAGGATCCCATTCCCAACCCCTCTCCATTCCCACAGGATCCCATTCCCAGCCCCTCTCCATCCCCACAGGATCCCATTCCCACAGGATCCCATTCCCAACCCCTCTCCATTCCCACAGGATCCCATTCCCAGCCCCTCTCCATTCTCACAGGATCCCATTCCCAGCCCCTCTCCATTCCCACAGGATCCCATTCCCAACCCCTCTCCATCCCCACAGGATCCCATTCCCAGCCCCTCTCCATTCCCACAGGATCCCATTCCCACAGGATCCCATTCCCAGCCCCTCTCCATTCCCACAGGATCCCACTCCCACAGGATCCCATTCCCAACCCCTCTCCATCCCCACAACCCCGGAGGTGCCCCGGGATTCAGGAACGGGATGAATTCCCTGCCCTTTGGAGGGCTGGGCGTGCCCTGAGATCCCAGATCAGGGATCCCCCCTCGTTCCCAACCTTCCCTTTTCCCTCTCCCCCCGTTCCAGGAGGATCCGGGAAGGGTCTCCCTACGGACACCTCCCCTCCTGGAGGCTCCTCTCCGTCATCGTCAAGTGCGGCGACGACCTTCGCCAGGAGCTGCTGGCATTCCAGGTGCTCAAACAGCTCCAGGTGAGCTGGGAACAGGGATGGGAGCACTGCCAGGGCTGGGAGCACTGGGAGAGACCCGGGGGTGTCGCTTCCAGGACTTGGGAATGATGGGAGAGACCCGGGGGTGTCGCTTCCAGGACTTGGGAATGATGGGAGAGACCCGGGGGTGTCGCTTCCAGGACTTGGGAATGATGGGAGAGACCCGGGGGTGTCGCTTCCAGGACTTGGGAATGACAGGAGAGGTCTGGAGGGGGGGTCAATTCCAGGGTTGGGAGTGATGGGAGAGGCCTGGAGGTGGCACTTCCAGGACTGGGAGCACTGGGAGAGGGCTGGAGGTTGCAATTCCAGGGTTGGAAGTGATGGGGAGACACTTGGAGGTGGCAATTCCAGGACTGGGAATGACAGGAGAGTTTTGGGAATGACAGGAGAGGTCTGGGAGGGGTCACTCCCAGGATTGGGAGCGATGGGAGAGACCCAGAGGTGTCACTTCCAGGGCTGGGAGTGATGGGGAGAGACCTGGAGGTGGCACTTCCAGGACTGGGAGTGATGAGAGAGACCCGGGGGTGTCGCTTCCAGGACTTGGGAATGACAGGAGAGGTCTGGAGGGGGGGGGTCACTGCCAGGGCTGGGAGTGATGGGAGAGGCCTGGAGGTGGCACTTCCAGGACTGGGAATGACAGGAGAGGTCTGGGGGGGGGACATCCGGTCGGGGAATTCGGGATTTGGGACCCCCAGGCTCCCGAGGAATCCCCGGGATGCTGAGGAATCCCAGGGCTCCCGAGAAATCCCCGGGATCCCGAGGAACCCCCGGGATGCTGAGGAATCCCCGGGCTGCTGAGGAACCCCTGAGATCCTGAGGAATTCCTGGGATCCTGAGGAATCCCTGGGATGCTGAGGAACCCCTGGGATCCTGAGGAATCCCCGGGATGCTGAGGAACCCCCAGGATCCTGAGGAACCCCCAGGCTCCCAAGGAACCCCTGGGATCCTGAGGAATCCCCGGGCTCCCAAGGAACCCCCGGGATCCTGAGGAACCCCCGGGCTCCCAAGGAATTCCCAGGATCCTGAGGAACCCCCAGGATCCCAAGGAATTCCCGGGATCCCAAGGAATTCCCAGGATCCTGAGGAACCCCCGGGCTCCCAAGGAATTCCCAGGATCCTGAGGAACCCCCAGGATCCCAAGGAATTCCTGGGATCCCAAGGAATTCCCAGGATCCTGAGGACTCCCTGGGCTCCCAAGGAATCCCCAGGATCCTGAGGACTCCCTGGGCTCCCAAGGAACCCCTGGGATCCCGAGGAATTCCCAGGATCCCGAGGAACCCCCGGGCTCCCAAGGAATTCCCGGGATGCTGAGGAACCCCCGGGCTCCCGAGGAACCCCCAGGATCCCAAGGAACCCCCGGGCTCCCGAGGAATTCCCAGGATCCCGAGAAACCCCCGGGCTCCCAAGGAATTCCCAGGATCCTGAGGAACCCCCAGGATCCCAAGGAATTCCCGGGATCCCAAGGAATTCCCAGGATCCTGAGGACTCCCTGGGCTCCCAAGGAATTCCCAGGATCCTGAGGAACCCCTGGGATGCTGAGGACTCCCAGGCTCCCGAGGAATTCCCAGGATCCTGAGGAACCCCTGGGCTCCCAAGGAACCCCTGGGATCCCAAGGAATTCCCGGGATCCTGAGGAACCCCTGGGATCCTGAGGAACCCCCGGGCTCCCAAGGAATTCCCAGGATCCTGAGGAACCCCCGGGCTCCCAAGGAATTCCCAGGATCCTGAGGAACCCCCGGGATCCCAAGGAACCCCCGGGCTCCCGAGGAACCCCCGGGCTCCCAAGGAATTCCCAGGATCCTGAGGAACCCCTGGGATCCCAAGGAACCCCCGGGCTCCCAAGGAACCCCCAGGATCCTGAGGAACCCCCGGGCTCCCAAGGAACCCCCAGGATCCCGAGGAACCCCCGGGCTCCCAAGGAATTCCCAGGATCCTGAGGAACCCCCGTGTCCCCGCAGTCCATCTGGGAGCAGGAGCGGGTCCCGCTGTGGATCAAGCCCTACAAGATCCTGGTGATCTCGGCCGACAGCGGGATGATCGAGCCCGTGGTCAACGCCGTGTCCATCCACCAGATCAAGAAGCAGTCCCTGCTCTCCCTGCTGGATTATTTCCTGCAGGAGCACGGGAATTACAACACCGAGTCCTTCCTGAGCGCCCAGAGGAACTTCGTGCAGAGCTGCGCCGGGTACTGCCTGGTCTGCTACCTGCTGCAGGTCAAGGACAGGTGGGACGATCCCTAAATCCACCTGAATTCCAGTTTAGGGGGAATTTTAGAGGCTCCCTCGGGGCTTGGGGGCCAAGGGTTGGTGGCCAGAGGAAAAAATTCCCCTGTTTTCCCCCCTCGGAAATTCACTTTAACGGTGGTTTTGGGGAAAGGAACCCACAGGAAAAGATCCCAAAAAAGCATCTCACTTAATAATAATTATTAATTACTAATCATTTATAGTTATTTAATTTAAATTTAATCCAGTTTAACCCCTCAACAGCCAAGTTTTTGAAGGCTCTCAGTCCTTTTGGTGTCTCAGTTTTGTGTCCAGAGGAAAAAATTCCCGTGTTTTCCCCCCTCGGAAATTCCCTTTAACGGCGGTTTTGGGGAAAGGAACCCACGGGAAAAGATCCCACAGAAGCATCTCAATAGTAATTAAGAATTATTAATTATTTGTAATTATTTAATCCAGTTTAGCCCCTCAACAGCCAAGTTTTTGAAGGCTCTCAGTCCTTTTGGTGTCTCAGTTTTGTGTCCAGAGGAAAAAATTCCCATGTTTTCCCCCCAGGAGATTCCCTTTAATTATTAATTAATAATTATTAATGATTTATAATTATTTAATTGAATTTAATCCAGTTTAACCCCTCAACAAACAACCTTTAGAGGCTCTCTCAGGCCTTTGGGGCCTTGATTTTGTGTCCAAGGAAAAAACTCCCATGTTTTCCCCCCTCGGAAATTCCCTTTAACGGTGGTTTTGGGGAAAGGAACCCACAGGAAAAGATCCCACAAAGGCATCACACTTAATAATAATTAATAGTTATTAATGATTTATAATTATTTAATTGACATTTAATCCAGTTTAACCCCTCAACAGCCAAGTTTTTGAAGGGTCTCAGTACTTTTGGGACCTTGATTTTGTGTCCAAGGAAAAAACTCCCATGTTTTCCCCCCTCGGAAATTCCCTTTAATTATTAATTAATAATTATTTAGAATTATTTAATTGAAATTTAATCCAGTTTAGCCCCTCAACAGCCAAGTTTTTGAAGGCTCTCAGTCCTTTTGGTGTCTCAATTTTGTGTCCAGAGGAAAAAATTCCCATGTTTTCCCCCCTGGAAATTCACTTTAATGGCGGTTTTGGGGAAAGGAACCCACGGGAAAAGATCCCACAGAAGGATCTCACTGAATAATAATTAATAATTATTAATTATTATTTATTTACAGTTAATTTATTAGAAATTATAAAGATAAATTCTATTTTTAAATTATTTTATAAATGCAAGATTATAAATATATAATTTATTATATAAATAAATAATATATAAATAAATTAATAATTATTAATTTTTATTTAGTTAGTTATTTAATTTATTAGAAATTATAAATTCTATTTTTAAATTATGTTATAAATGTAAATTATAAATATATAATTTATTATATAAATAAATTAATAATTATTAATTATTTTTTATTTACTTATTTAATTTATTAGACATTATAAAGTCTATTTTTAAATTATATTATAAATGTAAATTATAAATTATAAATATATAATTTATTATACAAATAAATTAATAATTATTAGTTATTATTTATAATTATTTAATTTATTTTAAATTATAAAGGTAAATTATATTTTAAATTATATTCTAAATGTAAACTATAAATTTTACATATATAATTTATTATATAAATAAATAAATATAATTAATTGTTATATAAATAAATTTGTATAATCTTATATAATTATATATAAATATAATATATTATTAATTATTATATTATATAATGCAATGTATAAATATATTTTTATATAATATATAATATATATGATATATAAATAATGCATTTTTATATTTATTTATAGATAATATATAAATACATTTATATATAATATATAATGTATATAATATATATAATATATAAATAATGCATCTTTATATATATTTATATATAATATATTTATTTATATATGAAATATATTTATATATAATATATATAAATATATATAAAAATATATAAATATATAAAAATATAAAAATATATAAAATATATTTATATAATATGATATATTATATAAATATATTTATATAAATAGAAAAGGATATTTTTATATGTTTATTTTTATATGTTTATTTATATATGTTTATTTATATATTTATATATAAATATATATGCAAATATATTTATATATAAATATAATTTTTATATATTTACATAAATATATATATTTATATATATTTTTATATAATCATATTTTATATGGGAATGACGAGGTTTTATGGGAATAACGAGGTTTTCTGGGAATGACAAGGTTTAATGGGAATGACAAGGTTTAACGGGAATATATATATAAATTTATATATATTATTTATATATATTATTTATATATATTATTATACATAATTTATATACAATTATATATAATTTAGTAATATAAATATTTAAATATATATTTATTTTTATATAATCATATTTTATATGGGAATAACGAGGTTTCATGGGAATATATATATATAAATTTATATATATTATTATATATAATTTATATACAATTATATTTAATTTATTAATATATATATTTAAATATATATTTTTATATATATTCATATATATTTATTTTTATATATATTTATATATATTTGTTATTCCTGGGAATAACAAGGTTTAATGGGAATAATGAGATTTAATGGGAATGACAAGGTTTAATGGGAATAATGAGATTTAATGGGAATAACGATGTAGAATGGGAATAATGAGGTTTCACGGGAATGACAAGGTTTAATGGGAATAACGAGGTTTAATGGGAATAATGAGGTTTAATGGGAATAATGAGGTTTAACGGGAATAACAAGGTTTCATGGGAATAACGAGGTTTCATGGGAATAACGAGGTTTAATGGGAATAACAAGGTTTAATGGGAATAACGAGGTTTCATGGGAATAACGAGGTTTAATGGGAATAACAAGGTTTCACAGGAATAATGAGGTTTAATGGGAATTAGGAGGTTTAACGGGAATAACGAGGTTTAATGGGAATGACAAGGTTTAATGGGAATAACAAGGTTTAATGGGAATGACGAGGTTTAATGGGAATGACAAGGTTTAACGGGAATAACGAGGTTTAATGGGAATAATGAGGTTTAACAGGAATGACAAGGTTTAATGGGAATAATGAGATTTAATGGGAATAATGAGATTTAATGGGAATAACGATGTTTAATGGGAATGACAAGGTTTAACAGGAATGACAAGGTTTAACAGGAATAACAAGGTTTAACAGGACTAATAAGGTTTCACAGGAATAACGAGGTTTAACGGGAATGATGAGGTTTAATGGGAATAATGAGGTTTAATGAGAATAACGAGGTTTAATGGGAATAATGAGGTTTAATTGAATAATAAAGTTTAACAGGAATGACAAGGTTTCCTGGGAATGACAAGGTTTAACGGGAACAACGAGGTTTCACGGGAATGATGAGTTTTCCCTGGAATTCCTCGCAGGCACAACGGGAACATCCTGCTGGACGCCGAGGGCCACATCATCCACATCGACTTCGGGTTCATCCTCTCCAGCTCCCCCCGGAATTTGGGCTTCGAGACCTCGGCCTTCAAACTCACCTCCGAGTTCGTGGACGTGAGTGGGGGCTCCCCCACCTCCAGGGGGGGGTTTGGGAGGGAATTCCCACCCCATTCCTGGTTTTTTTTGTCCCTCTCCCACCAGGTGATGGGGGGCCTGGACGGGGACATGTTCAACTACTACAAGATGCTGATGCTGCAGGGGCTGATTGCGGCCAGGAAACACATGGACAGGGTGGTGCAGATCGTGGAGATCATGCAGCAAGGTGGGAAAATCCCAGGGGAAAGGGGGCAGCAAGGTGGGAAAATCCCGGGGGAAAAGGGGCAGCAAGGTGGGAAAATCCCAGGGGAAAAATCCCAGGGGAAAAGGGGCAGCAAGGTGGGAAAATCCCAGGGGAAAAGGGGGCAGCAAGGTGGGAAAATCCCAGGGGAAAGGGGGCAGCAAGGTGGGAAAATCCCAGGGGAAAAATCCCAGGGGAAAGGGGCAGCAAGGTGGGAAAATCCCAGGGGAAAAATCCCAGGGGAAAGGGGCAGCAAGGTGGGAAAATCCCAGGGGAAAGGGGGCAGCAAGGTGGGAAAATCCCACGGGAAAAGGGGCAGAGAGGTGGGAAAATCCCACGGGAAAGGGGCAGCAAGGTGGGAAAATCCCACGGGAAAAATCCCATGGGAAAAATCCCATGGGAAAAGGGGCAGCAAGGTGGGAAAATCCCAGGGGAAAAGGGGCAGCAAGGTGGGAAAATCCCAGGGGAAAAATCCCAGGGGAAAAGGGGCAGCAAGGTGGGAAAATCCCGGGGGAAAAGGGGCAGCAAGGTGGGAAAATCCCACAGGAAAAGGGGCAGCAAGGTGGGAAAATCCCAGGGGAAAAGGGGCAGCAAGGTGTGAAAATCCCAGGGGAAAAATCCCAGGGGAAAAGGGGCAGCAAAGTGGGAAAAGGGGCAATCCCGGGGGAAAAGGTTCCCAGGTTCCCAAATTCCCAGGTTCCCAGCTCCCCCCCTGATTCCCAAACTCCCTGATTCCCAGGTTCCCAAATTCCCAGGCTCTCATCTCCCCCCCTGACTCCCAAATTCCCTGATTCCCAGGCTCTCATCTCCCCCCCGACTCCCGAATTCCCAATTCCCAGGCTCTCCTCTCCCCCCCAACTCCCAAATTCCTGATTCCCAGGCTCCCAAATTCCCAGGCTCTCATCTCCCCCCCTGATTCCCAAATTCCCTGTCTCTCCCAGCCTCTCCTAATTCCCAGATTCCCTGATTCCCAGACTCCCATCTCCCCCCCTGACTCCCAAATTCCCCATTCCCAGCCTCCCAGCTCCCCCCCTGATTCCCAGACTCCCTGTCTCTCCCAGCCTCTCCTGACTCCCCAATTCCTGATTCCCAGGTTCCCATCTCCCCCTGACTCCCAAATTCCCTGATTTCCCAGGTTCCCAAATTCCCAGACTCCCATCTCCCCCCCTGACTCCCAAATTCCCGATTCCCAGGCTCCCATCTCCCCCCTGACTCCCAAACTCCCTGATTCCCAGCTCCCTCATTGATTCCCAGACTCCCTGTCTCTCCCAGCCTCTCCTAATTCCCAGATTCCCTGCTTCCCAGGCTCCCATCTCCCCCCCTGACTCCCAAATTCCCGATTCCCAGGCTCCCATCTCCCCCCCTGACTCCCAAATTCCCGATTCCCAGGCTCCCATCTCCCCCCCTGACTCCCAAATTCCCAATTCCCAGGCTCCCAGCTCCCCCCTGACTCCCAAACTCCCTGATTCCCAGGTTCCCAGCTCCCTCATTGATTCCCAGACTCCCTGTCTCTCCCAGCCTCTCCTAATTCCCGAATTCCCGCTTCCCAGGCTCCCAGCTCCCCCCCTGACTCCCAAATTCCCGATTCCCAGGCTCCCATCTCCCTTCCTGACTCCCGAATTCCCGATTCCCAGGCTCCCAGCTCCCCCCCCCGATTCCCAGCCTCCCTGTCTCTCCCAGCCTCTCCTAATTCCCGAATTCCCGCTTCCCAGGCTCGCAGCTCCCGTGTTTCCACGGCTCCTCGACCATCCGGAACCTGAAGGAGCGTTTCCACATGAACATGACGGAGGAGCAGCTGCAGCTGCTGGTGGAGCAGATGGTGGACGGGAGCATGAGATCCATCACCACCAAGCTCTACGACGGCTTCCAGTACCTCACCAACGGCATCATGTGACCGCATTCCCAAAAAAAAACACCCGGATCCCGCCCTCGGGAAAGGAGGAGCTTCCAGCGGGAGCGGCGGCTTTTTTTGTCTCCTCCTCCTCCCCCTCGGGAGACTCTTCCCAGGGGCGGGACCGACCCCGAGGACGCGCAGAGGAAAAAAAAACCCACAGGAAAACAACGGGATGGAAAAGGAAAAAGAAAAAAAAAAACAGGAAAAGCAGGAAAAAAAAAACAAAAACACAAACAAACAAAACTTATCCCAAATATCCCCCCCCCCCCCCCGCTGGTGGAAATCATGGAATCATGTGGAAAACGGGGCTGGGGGAGGAAGGAAAGGGGGGAACCCCTTAGGGGGGGTCCTGGAGCCCCCCCCAGGAATCCATGGAATGTTTGGGATGGGAAGGGGGGTGGGGGCAGCAGAGCTGGATCCCGAGGGTCCCTTCCCTGCAGGGATCCCCCCCCGGGGTGGGCAGGGATGGCAGGGGGGGCCTGGAGATTCCAGGGGGGTCCTGGAGATTCCAGGGGGGATCCTGGAGATTCCAGGGGGGTCCTGGAGGGTTCTGGAGATTCCAGGGGGGGATCCTGGAGATTCCAGGGGGATCCTGGAGATTCCAGGAGGGGTCCTGCAGGGTCCTGGAGATTCCAGGGGGGGTCCTGGAGATTCCAGGGGGGATCCTGGAGCTGCTGCCTCCTCCTCCTCCTCCTCCTCCTCCTTGCTCCCTGCTCCAGGAATTTGGGATTTGGGACTGGGACGCTCCTTCCCTGCCCCATTCCCGGGGATTTCGGGGGGGGGGGATCCCAGAGGTGCCTCCCCAGGATGGGGTTGGGGGGGGAGGGGAGGACCCAGAGCCTTCCCAACCCCCCCGGGAAGGGAAAACCACCCCCAAAATCCCCCCCCCCCTCGTGTGTCCGACCCCTCTCTTGGCTTTAAGAGCAGTGACCCCCCCCCTGCACCCCAAATGTCCCCCCCAAATGTCCCCCCCAGGCTCAGCCCGTCCTGCTGGTCAGATGGGGACGCTCTGACAGCGTCCAGTGTCCCCCCCCATCCCCGTGTCCCCCCCTCAGTGTCCCCCCCCCCGTCCCCCCCCCCCCAATCTCTTTGTTTAGCACTAATTATTTGTCACGTTGATGATGATTATTTAGCATTAAAAACCAAAAAAATTCTATTTTAAACAAAAAAAACAAACAAACAAAAAACCCGCTGGCAGGACCCACCTGGGGAGAGGGGGGGTTTCAATCAAAGGGGGGGGGTCCCAGCACTCGGGGGGGGGGGGGACAAGGAGGAAGAGGGGGCACAAAGAGGAAGGGGGGGACACCAGGAGGAAGGGGGGGGGAGACACTCAGCCCCTTCCCCACCCCCTGATTTGGGGCAGGACCAAAATCCTTGGGATGGGGACCAAAATCCTTGGATGAGGTTTTTTTTGGGGGGGGGGAGAGGCCACAGGACCCCCTGGACCCCCCCCAGGCCACAGGTGAAGCAAAGACAGGGCACAGCAGGGGTTAAACCACTAGAAGTTTAATTAATTGCATTATTACTACAAGAATAAAGGATTCCTGAGAGCCTCTCTCGCAGTGCCCGGAGCTTTCATGGAGCACAAATTCCTCCCCTTTTCCCCCAAAAAAATCCAGGTGTGCACCCCCCAAAACCTTCCCCCCCCCCAACAGAAATCCAGCTAAAGGCACTGAAGTGCTTGAAAACCAAGGTTACAAAGCCATAGTTTTTCTTTATTTTTAACGTTTTTCCTTCCTCTAAAACTCGTAGAAACTTTAGGGTTTGGTTTTTTTTAATTTTCTCTATTATTGAACAGCATTTACAGGGTCAAGGCCCCACACCCCACGGGGGGGGGGTCACACCCGGCCCAGGGGATTTGGGAACCACTTGGATTCCTCTCCTTTTCCTTTGAAATCCTCCCCCCTTTTCTCTCCCCTGGAATTCCCCCTCTGGAATCCACCTGCAGCGAGGGGAGGGGGGAGGATTCACCCCCTGCCCCCCCCCAAACAAAAAAAAAAAAAGGAGAAAACCAAGGGAGAAAAAAAAATAAAAATCAAGAAATCAACCCCCAAAAAACCAAAATAAGGGAAAAAAAAAACCAACAACAAAAAAACCCCACAAACCCAAAACAAACCCCCAAAATCACAACAGCAGTTGGTTGGTTCTGTCACCTTTAGTGTATGATACAAGTTCTCAGGGAGGGTTAGAGGGGATTTATTCACAGGGAATTCCCGGGATAACGAGTCCAAAGAGTCTTTTCCGGCTGGTTTTTCGGGGGGACCTGGTGATGGGGAGGGTCCCCCCTGGTCCCAAAATATCCCGAGGAAGAGGAGCAGCCGGGAAAACGGGGGGAGGAGCCTCTCTGGTTTCAGTCCAGAGCGGGGTTTGGGAGCAGAATTCCCTCCTTTCCTTCCCTGGAGAGCAGCAGGATCCTGGGTGGAATGTGGGGAGACCCCCCCCGGCCCTGGGATTGCCCAGAGGCGTTTTTTGGGCTTGTTATTCCTGATCCAAAGGGGAATTTCCTCCTCCTCCCCAGGGAATGCCGGGTGTCCCAAGGGCAGCACGAGCGATGGATGATCCCAGGGGATGGATGATCCCAGGGGATGGATGATCCCAAGGGCTGGGTGATCCCAAGGGCTGGGTGATCCCAAGGGCTGGATGATCCCAGGGGATGGGTGATCCCAGGGGATGGGTGATCCCAAGGGCTGGGTGATCCCAAGGGATGGATGATCCCAGGGGATGGATGATCCCAGGGGATGGATGAGGGACCCCTCAGAGGGGCTGATGGAGCCCAGCCCCATTCCAGGAGTCCGGGATCGGCTCCTTTCCTGCAGCTCCCGGCGAAACTCAACAACAAAAAACAAAAACATCCCAAAGGGAAAGAAAACCGGAAAAAAAAAACACCCAAAAAAGTGGATTTTGCTGTGTGAGGACGTGGAAAAGCCTCCCCTTGGTCCCGGGTCCTGCCCAGCTCCGGAGCAGGGACAGGGAAGGGCCCCTCGGTGAGTCCGGACGTGGCTCCTCCTCTCCCGGAGCCGAAATCCGGAGATTTGGGATCACCCCCAATTCCCAGGGGGATTTGGGATCACCCCCAATTCCCAGGGGATGAGGCAGGAGCAGGTTCAGGCACAGAGTCAGGACAGCTCATCCATCCCATCCTGGTTCTCCTCTCTCTTCCCAGCTCCTTCATCGGGATGGAGGGAAGGGGAGCCCGGGGCTGTTATTTACACTGTTCCCACCGGGAATGCCGTGGATCCCGGGGGAATTCCCGAGGGGGGATGATCCAGGGGGAATTCCCAGGGAGGGCTCCCTCAGTTCTCGAGGCTGTTGGGTTGTTGTTCCACTCCATGGTTCCCAAGGGGGAATTCCAGAGGGAATTCCAGAGGCCGGGCTGGGCTCCCCCCTCAGTTCTCAGGGCTGTCCTTCCGCAGGGTCCCGAGGGGGAATTCCGGAGGGAATTCTGGAGGGAATTCCAAAGGCCAGGCTGGGCTCTCCCTCAGTTCTCGGGGCTGTTGGGCTGTTGTTCCACTCCATGGGTCCTGAGGGGGAATTCTGGAGAGAATTCCAGAGGGAATTCCAGAGGCCGGGCCGGGCTCAGTTCTCAGGGCTGTTGGGCTGTTGTTCCACTCCATGGGTCCTGAGGGGGAATTCCGGAGGGAATTCCAGAGGGAATTCCAGCGGCCGGGCCGTGCTCCCCGCTCAGTTCTCGGGGCTGTCCTTCCGCGGGGTCCCGAGGGGGAATTCCAGCGGGAATTCCAGCGGCCGCCCCTCAGTTCTTCGGGGCTGTTGTTCTGCCTGGCCCTGATGAAGGCCATGCCGTGGGTCCTGAAGTGGGTCTTGAGGTTGAGCTGGCTGTCGAAGCCCCTCCCGCACACCTTGCACACCAACTTCCCGTCGCTCCCCGCGCCCTGGGATCCCCCTTCCCGGGGGCTCCGCGGGCCCTGGGCGGGATCCTCCCCGTCCCCCCGGGCCCTTCTTCTTCTTGTGGGTGATGAAGCGGTGGCGGTTGAGGGACACGTGGGAGGTGAGCAGAGCCCGCACTCCGGCACTGGTGGGAGCTGCCGTCAGTCCGGTGCTGCGGGATGTGCTCCTGGAAGTCGGAGGCGCTGCTGGCCAGGTACCCGCACTTGCGGCACCGCAGGGGCCCCTTGCGCTCCCCCTTGGGGGTCTTGGAGGGGGGGTGGTGCTGTCGGGCTCCTCGCTGCAGGAATCATCTGAGGAGAGTTTCCGCTTCCAGCCCGAGAGCTGCGGGAGGGACCGAGAGGGGTCGGGGGGAGTCGGGGTCGGAAGGAACCGACCGGCGCCGGGATCTCCCTCGGGGGGATTCCCTGGGATCGAGGGATGGGGGGGCACCGAGAGCTGTGGGATCCCACCCAAGGGGGGTCCCAGAACAGCTGGAATCCCATCCAGGGATCCCATCCAAGGGGGTCCCAGACAGCTGGAATCCCATCCAGGGATCCCATCCAAGGGGGTCCCAGAACAGCTGGAATCCCATCCAGGGATCCCATCCAAGGGGGTCCCAGAACAGCTGGAATCCCATCCAGGACTCCCATCCAAGGGGGGGTCCCAGAACAGGTGGGATCCCATGCAGGGATCCATCCAGGGATCCTGCCCAAGGGGGTTCCAGAACAGCTGGAATTCCATCCCAGGGGGGTCCCAGAACAGGTGGAATCCCATCCAGGGATCCCACCCAAGTGGGTTCCAGAACAGCTGGAATCCCATCCAGGGATCCATCCAGGAATCCCATCCCAGGGGCTCCAGAACAGCTGGAATCCCATCCAGGGATCCACCCAGGAATCCCACCCAAAAGGAGTTCCAGAACAGCTGGAATCCCACCCAGGAATCCCATCCAAGGGGGGGTCCCAGAACAGCTGCAATCCCATCCAGGGATCCATCCAGGAATCCCATCCCAGGGGCTCCAGAACATCCCCACCCCCCCCGTGTCAGGCCCCTCCCACCCTGGGGCACATCCCGGGCGATCTCCGACGGGACATTCCCACTTTCCTGCAGGACACGGAGTCAGGAACAAACCAGGAAACCCCCCCAAACCCCCCCAAGCCCCCCCTGAGCCCCCCATACCTGGGAGGGGCCGCTCCCGATCCGGGAAATCACGACCTCCTGGCTCCTCATCTGGTCCGTGACCTTGATCCCGTGCCGGACCTGGATGTGCTTCTCCAGGATGAGGCGGCTGCTGAAGGTCCTCTTGCCCTCCGTGCAGTACCTGGGGTGGGACAGGACCTCGGGAAGCTCCCAAACCCAGCTGGTTTCCCTGGGAATGCCTCTCTGGCACCCCAACCCCAAACCCCAAACCCCGAACGTGCCCGACAACAAAACCCCGGAGTCGTTCCCGGCTCCGTGTCCGACCTCCCGCGGTTTCACCTCCCCTCCCTCCTGCCCTGCCCGGACCCAACCTCCCCCCGGGGGGTTTCCCAGCCCCCCCAGTTTTCCCGGGATGGCTCCGGTGGGTACCTGCAGGGATAGACCCGTTTGATGCCCTCGTGGTTGACCCGGACGTGCCGGCGCAGGCTCGGGGCCGAGCAGAAGGAGCGTTCGCAGAGGTGACACGGGAACTTCTTCACCGACTGCGGGGACACCACGGGGGCCCTCAGCTGGGGACGGGGACGGGATCCCGCTCCAGAGGGTGGGGGGGGCTCGGATTCCCGCTCCAGAGGGTGGGGGGGACTTGGATTCCCGCTCCAGAGGATGGGGGGGACTTGGATTCCCGCTCCAGAGGGTGGGGGGGACTCACATTCCCGCTCCAGAGGGTGGGGGGGGCTCGGATTCCCACTCCAGAGGGTGGGGGGGACTCGGATTCCCGCTCCAGAGGGTGGGGGGGACTCGCATTCCCGCTCCAGAGGGTGGGGGGGACTCGCATTCCCGCTCTCTGCCCATCCCAGGGGCTGCCCAAGGGGATCGGGAGCAACTTGGGCTCCTCAGACCTCAACCCCGGGGGGTTTGTCCTGGGGGAGAAGGATCCCAAATGTCCCACCCCTGATCCCAAATGTCCCACCCCTGATCCCCAGTGTCCCATCCCTGATCCTGAGTGTCCCATCCCTGATCCCAGCTTTCCCATCCCTGATCCCGAGTGTCCCATCCCTGATACCAGGTGTCCCATCCCTGATCCCAAATGTCCCATCCCTGATCCCGAGTGTCCCATCCCTGATCCCAGGTGTCCCACCCCTGATCCCGAGTGTCCCATCCCTGATCCCGAGTGTCCCATCCCTGATCCCAGGTGTCCCATCCCTGCTCTGGGCTGTGACATTCCCTGATCCTAAAGCAGGGATCCATTCAGGAATCTCATCCAAGGGGGGGGGGGGCACAGGACAGGTGAAATCCCATCCAAGGGAACCTCATCCAAAGGAATCCCATCCAAGGGAATCCCAGGACAAGTCCAATCCCATCCAAAGGAATCCCATCCAAGGGAATCCCATCCAAAGGAATCCCATCCAAGGGAATCCCAGGACAGGTCCAATCCCATCCAAGGGAATCCAGGACAGGTGGAATCCCATCCAAAGGAATCCCATCCAAGGGAATCCCATCCAAGGGAATCCCAGGATGGGTCCAATCCCACCCAAGGGAATCCCAGGACAGGTCCAATCCCACCCAAGGGAATCCCAGGACAGGTCCAATCCCATCCAAGGGAATCCCAGGACAGGTCCAATCCCATCCAAGGGAATCCCAGGACAGGTCCAATCCCATTCAAGGGAATCCCAGGACAGCTCCAATCCCATCCAAGGGAATCCCAGGACAGGTCCAATCCCACCCAAGGGAATCCCAGGACAGGTCCAATCCCATCCAAGGGAATCCCATCCAAGGGAATCCCAGGATGGGTCCAATCCCATCCAAGGGAACCCCAGGACAGGTCCAATCCCATCCAAGGGAATCCCAGAATGGGTGAAATCCCATTCAAAGGAACCTCAGGACAGGTGGAATCCCAAACAAAGGAATCTCATCCAAAGGAATCCCATCCAAGGGAATCCCATCCAAAGGAATCTCAGCACAGGTGGAATCCCATCCAAGGGAACCCCAGGACAGGTCCAATCCCATCCAAGGGAATCCCAGGACAGGTCCAATCCCACCCAAGGGAATCCCAGGACGTGCCGTATCCCGACCGCGGCTCCGTGGCCGTCGCCCTCCCGCCCCCCCATTCCCGGGGGCTGGAATTCCCGGGGGCTGGAATTCCCGGGGGCTGGAATTCCCAGGGGCTGGAATTCCCGGGGGCTGGAATTCCCGGGGGCTGGAATTCCCGGGGGCTGGAATTGCCGCTTCCCGGCTCACCTTGCCGTGCTCCTTCTTCATGTGTGCCACGTACTCGTCGCGCTCGGGGAACCAGGAGTGGCAGACCCCGCAGGTCCAGCCGCTGCCCTTGGCCTTGGAGCCCGTTTTCCGCTGGAAGCGGCTCCGCTTGGCCTTGCGCAGCTCCGGGGAGCTCGGGGGCTCGTCCTCCTCCGAGGAGGAACTGGATTCCTCGGACACCTTGGACACGGGAGCCTCCAGGGGCTCCTGCTTGGGGGTCAGCAGCACCTTCCGGGCCCCGTCCTCCTTGGCCTTCTGGGGCTGGTGGGTGTTCTGGGGGGACAGAGGGGGGGTTTTCCTGGGAATTCTGCCCATCCAGGGGCTTGGTGTGGGATGGGGCGGGGTGGGAAGGGAATTTTGGGATCAGCTCATTCCAATCCACTTCTCATGGAGCAGTGGCTCCAACCCGGCCTGGGATGGGAGGGAACATCCTTCCAGGGATGGAGGATTCCTCCAGGAATGGAGAATTCCTCCAGGAATGGGGATCCCTCCAGGGATGTGGATCCCTCCAGGGACAGAGAATTCCTCCAGGGATGGAGAATCCCTCCAGGGACAGAGAATTCCTCCAGGAATGGAGGATCCCTCCAGGGATGGGGATCCCTCCAGGGATGGGGATCCCTCCAGGGACAGAGAATTCCTCCAGGGATGGAGAATCCCTCCAGGGATGGAGGATCCCTCCAGGGATGGAGAATTCCTCCAGGGATGGAGAATTCCTCCAGGGATGGGGAATCCCTCCAGGGATGGAGGATCCCTCCAGGGACAGAGAATCCCTCCAGGGATGGAGGATCCCTCCAGGGATGGAGAATTCCTCCAGGGATGGGTAATCCCTCCAGGAACAGAGAATTCCTCCAGGGACAGAGAATTCCTCCAGGGACAGAGGATCCCTCCAGGGACAGAGGATCCCTCCAGGGATGGAGGATCCCTTCAGGAATGGAGGATCCCTCCAGGGACAGAGAATCCCTCCAGGGATGGAGAATCCCTCCAGGGATGGAGAATCCCTCCAGGAACAACCCATTCCAGGGGCCTCATCACCCCCTGAGGGGTTTTTCCTGCTGTTCCCCAAGGGTTTTCCTGGGGTTCCCAAAGTGTCCCAGGATTCCCCATGAGGATTAGGGATGCTCCTGGATTCCCTGTGCCAGGAAAGACCGTGGATCCCTGATTTTTTCCCCCTTTTTTGAAGGGATAAAGGTTCTCCTGGTTTGGGGAAAAGTCTCTGCTGGGGATAAATTGGGGATGAACACTTTGGGCTTGGGAAGGACCCCAAAGATCCCCCAGGGAACTCTGAGCATAGATGAAAGGTGGCAGCTGAGGAAGAGGATTAGAGATGCTCCTGGATTCCCTGTGCCAGGAAAGACCGTGGATCCCTGATTTTTCCCCCTTTTTTTAAGGGATAAAAGGTTCTCCTGGTTTGGGGAAAAGTCTCTGCTGGGGATAAA
This sequence comes from Pseudopipra pipra, assembly GCF_036250125.1. Classification (NCBI taxonomy): domain Eukaryota; kingdom Metazoa; phylum Chordata; class Aves; order Passeriformes; family Pipridae; genus Pseudopipra; species Pseudopipra pipra. The sequence continues at coordinate 833,105 of NC_087577.1, forward strand.
CTGGGGATAAACACTTTGGGCTTGGGAGGGACCCCAAAGATCCCACGGATGAAAGGTGGTAGGCAAGGAAGAGGATTCGGGATGCTCCCGGATTCCCTGTGGTGGAAAAACCATGGATCCCTGATTTTTCCCCCTTTTTTTAAGGGATAAAAGGTTCTCCTGGTTTAGGGAAAAGCCTCTGCTGGGGACAAACCCTTCCAGCTCAGGAGGGACCCCCAAACACCCCCCAGGGAACCTCCCATCACCCGAACCATCTTGGGCCGCTCCGGTGGGTCGGGATTCGCCCATTTTTTTCCCGTTTTTTCCCGTTTTTTCTCGTTTTTTCCCCGTTTTTCCCCGTTTTTTCCCCATTTCCCCCCGGGCTGACCTTGAGGTGCTCGAGCATGGTGCGTTTCTGGGCGAAGAGCAGCGGGCACTGCGGGCACTTGAAGACGCTGACGCGCTGCGGCAGCAGGTGCTGGTCAAAGTGCGCCGAGAGCAGCGGCTTGTGCGTGAACACCGTGTCACACATGGCACACTTGTAGATCAGCCTGGGCATAAACACATACATGTGTCATACATGTGTCATACATGGACACCGTGTCACACATGGCACACTTGTAGATCAGCCTGGGATAAACATACATGTGTCATACGTGTGTCATACATGGACACCGTGTCACACATGGCACACTTGTAGATCAGCCTGGGCATAAACATACATGAACACGTGTGTGACACACACAGGGACACCGTGTCACACATGGCACACTTGTAGATCAGCCTGGGCATAAACATACATGAACACGTGTGTGACACACACAGGGACACCGTGTCACACATGGCACACTTGTAGATCAGCCTGGGCATAAACATACATGTGTCATACATGGGAACACACAGGGACACCGTGTCACACATGGCACACCTGTAGATCAGCCTGGAGGGGTTAAACACATACATGTGTCATACATGGACACACATGAACAGTGTCACACACACAGGGACACCGTGTCACACATGGCACACTTGTAGATCAGCCTGGGGATAAACATACATGAACACACATGGGAACACACATGGACACCGTGTCACACATGGCACACTTGTAGATCAGCCTGGGGGAACAAACACACATGAACACGTGTGTGACACACACATGGACACCGTGTCACACATGGCACACTTGTAGATCAGCCTAAGGACATACAGGGACATGTGAACACATGGGAACACACATGGACACCGTGTCACACATGGCACACCTGTAGATCATCCTGGGGGGGTTAAACACATACATGTGTCACACATGGGCATACATGGACACACAGGGACACCGTGTCACACATGGCACACTTGTAGATCAGCCGGGGGGGGTTAAACACATACATGTGTCACACATGGACACCGTGTCACACATGGCACACCTGTAGATCAGCCTGGGGGATAAACACACATGTGTCATACATGGACACACATGGACACCGTGTCACACATAGCACACCTGTAGATCAGCCGGGGGGGTGTTAAACACATACATGTGTCATACATGTGTCACACATGGACACCGTGTCACACATGGCACACTTGTAAATGAGCCGGGGGGGGGTTAAACACATACATGTGTCATACATGGGAACACACATGGACACACAGGGACACCGTGTCACACATGGCACACTTGTAGATCAGCCTGGGGGGGTTAAACACATACATGTGTCATACATGGACACACACGGACACCGTGTCACACATGGCACACTTGTAGATCAGCCGGGGGGGGTTAAACACATACATGTGTCACACATGGACACCGTGTCACACATGGCACACCTGTAGATCAGCCTGGGGGATAAACACACATGTGTCATACATGGACACACATGGACACCGTGTCACACATGGCACACTTGTAAATGAGCCTGGGGGGGGGTTAAACACATACATGTGTCACACATGGGAACACACATGGACACACAGGGACACCGTGTCACACATGGCACACCTGTAGATCAGCCTGGGGGGGGTTAAACACATACATGTGTCACACATGTGTCACACATGGACAGTGTCCCAGGGATCCCGGGATCCCAGGATTCCCACTCACTTGGACTGCTGGTTCCCGAATCCCGGGTGCTGCGTGTACACGTGGGCGTGGGCGCTCGGGGCCGACTTGAAGGCCATGGGACAGATGGGACACTTGTGGAAAACCTCGCAGTGGGAGCTCTGGATGTGGGACTTGATGGAATTCACCCCCCCGAAGACCACGGCGCAGCTGGGACACCTGGAATAACGGGAATGGGAATGGGATACAGGCACAGCTGGGACACCTGGAATAACAGGAATGGGAATGGGGATGGGATACAGGCACAGCTGGGACACCTGGAATGGGAATGGGAATGGGATAGAGGCACAGCTGGGACACCTGGAATAACGGGAATGGGAATGGGATAGAGGCACAGCTGGGACACCTGGAATAACGGGAATGGGATACAGGCACAGCTGGGACACCTGGAATGGGAATGGGAATGGGATAGAGGCACAGCTGGGACACCTGGAATAACGGGAATGGGAATGGGGATGGGATACAGGCACAGCTGGGACACCTGGAATGGGAATGGGAATGGGATACAGGCACAGCTGGGACACCTGGAATAATGGGAATGGGAATGGGATACAGGCACAGTTGGGACATCTGGAATGGGAATGGGAATGGGATACAGGCACAGCTGGGACACCTGGAATAACGGGAATGGGATAGAGGCACAGCTGGGACATCTGGAATAACAGGAATGGGAATGGGATAGAGGCACAGCTGGGACACCTGGAATAACGGGAATGGGATACAGGCACAGCTGGGACACCTGGAATAACGGGAATGGGAATGGGATAGAGGCACAGCTGGGACATCTGGAATAACAGGAATGGGAATGGGATACAGGCACAGCTGGGACACCTGGAATAACGGGAATGGGATACAGGCACAGCTGGGACACTTGGAATGGGAATGGGAATGGGATAGAGGCACAGCTGGGACACCTGGAATAACAGGAATGGGATAGAGGCACAGCTGGGACACCTGGAATGGGAATGGGATACAGGCACAGCTGGGACACCTGGGATAACGGGAATGGGATACAGGCACAGCTGGGACACTTGGAATGGGAATGGGAATGGGATAGAGGCACAGCTGGGACACCTGGAATAACAGGAATGGGATAGAGGCACAGCTGGGACACCTGGAATGGGAATGGGATACAGGCACAGCTGGGACACCTGGAATAACAGGAATGGGATACAGGCGCAGCTGGGACACCTGGAATGACGGGAATGGGAATGGGGATGGGATACAGGCACAGCTGGGACACCTGGAATAATGGGAATGGGATAGAGGCACAGCTGGGACACCTGGAATAACGGGAATGGGATACAGGCACAGCTGGGACATCTGGAATAACGGGAATGGGAATGGGGATGGGATACAGGCACAGCTGGGACACCTGGAATAACGGGAATGGGAACAGGAGAAAGGCACCGGGATGTCGGGGGGGCCATCGGGATCCAACCCAGGGCTGGGATCTGGGAAAAGTCCCACAGACACCAGGATCCAACCTGGTTCTGGGATCTGGGAAAACTCCACCAGACACCAGGATCCAACCCAGGATCTGGGAAAACTCCCACAGCCACCAGGATCCAAACCCAGTTCCAGTCCCAAATTCCAGCCTGGATCATCCCCTCCCTCCCAGCGCTGGCAGGATCCCAAATTCCAGCAGGGATGGACCGCAGGCCTTGGATGCCTCCAGCTGGGATTGAGGCTGCCCAGGAAGCCCCAGGAGGACGGGAATTCCCACGGGATGAGAGCAGGGAAGGGGCAAAGGGCAACATTCCAAGGGGGAGGGAAGAAGGAACCCGGATTCCGCCCGGACGGGAAACGCGGCGGGTTCGGGGGGAAAACCCGATGGATTCCAGGGAATCCCGGGATTTGGGGGCCGTACCTGTAGCCCACCCTGCGGGAGAAGTGCAGGCAGGACTCCTTGAGGTGGGACTCGAAGTTGGCCAGCAGGAAGTTGCCGCCGCACTCGGGGCAGACGTGCGGGGGGCGGCTGCGGTGCATGCGCTGGTGAGCGCTGAAGCTGCAGCGGTTGGACATGATCATGGGGCACGTGGAGCACACCTGGGATACGGGGGGATTCCACGGGGTCAGCACGCCCGGAATGGTGGGGGCTGGCAGGGGTTACAGCCAGCTCACACCAGCTCCCACCATAGCCCACCATAGCCCACTATATCCCACCATCTCCCACTATATCCCATCATATCCCACTATATCCCATCATATCCCACTGCCTTCCCATCATCTCCCACTGCCTTCCCATCATCCTTCCATCATCTCCCACCACCTTCCCATCATCTCCCACCATATCCCACTGCCCTCCCACCATATCCCACCATAGCCCACTGCCTTCCCACCATCCTCCCACCATCTCCCACTGCCTTCCCACCATCTCCCACCATATCCCACTGCCTTCCCATCATCCTTCCATATCTCCCACCACCTTCCCACCATCTCTCACCGTCTTCCATCATCTCCCACCATAGCCCACTGCCCTCCCACCATCCTTCCATCATCTCCCATCACCTTCCCATCATCCTTCCACCATCTCCCACTGCCTTCCCACCATCTCCCACTATATCCCAGTGCCTTCCCATCATCCTTCCATCATCTCCCACCACCTTCCCACCATATCCCACTGCCTTCCCACCATCTCCCACTATATCCCACCGCCCTCCCAGTGCCTTCCCACCACCTCCCACTGCCTTCCCACCATCCTTCCATCTCCCACCACCTTCCCATCATCTCCCATCACCTTCCCAGCATCCTTCCACCACCTCCCACCATCCTCCCACCATCCTTCCATCATCTCCCACTGCCCTCCCACCATCTCCCACTATATCCCACTGCCCTCCCAGTGCCTTCCCACCACCTCCCACTGCCCTCCCAGTGCCTTCCCACCATCTCCCACCACCTTCCCATCATCTCCCATCACCTTCCCACCACCCTCCCACCATCTCCCACTGCCTTCTACTACCTCCCACCACCCTCCCACCATCTCCCACTGCCCTCCCAGTGCCTTCCCACCATCTCCCACTGCCTTCTACTACCTCCCACCACCCTCCCACCACCTCCCACTGCCTCCCACCACCTCCCACTACCTTCCCACCATCTTCCACCATCCTCCCATCATCTCCCCATCTTCCACCATCTCCCACTGCCTCCCCATCACGTCCCATCACCTTCCCACTGCCCTCCTACCACCTCCCACTGCCCTCCCACCATCTCCCACCATATTCCACAGCCTTCCCACCATCCTCCCACTGTCTTCTACCACTCTCCCACCGCCTCCCACCCCACTCCCACCACCTCCCCCCTTCCCTCCCCGTCCCTCACCGTGCTGCCGGCGCTCCCGCCCTGCTGCTGCTGCTGCTGGAAATGCGCCGCCAGCCCGGCCTTGTCCTTGCACTGCTCCTTGCACTCCAGGCACCTGAAGCAGCTGTAGCTGCCCTGCTCCGACCCTCCCAGGGGCAGCACCGGCGGCTCCTGCGCCCCGTTGGCCGCGCCGGGGCCCTCCTGGGCCACCCTCCCGGCGGGGAAGGAAGCCACGGGCACCAGGGGGGTGATGTCGGGCTGGCCCACCATCTGGTCCAGGGCGATGGGGCGCATCACCAGGTGGGAGCACTGCATGACCAGCCCCTTGTCCTTGTGCTCGCGGGCGTGCAGGAGGAGGCTGCACTTGTTGAAGAACACCAGGCGCTTGGTGCAGTGGTTGCAGGTGACCTCGATCCTCATGCTGCGCCGGTCGTAGTGCCGCGCCAGGCTCTTCTCCAGCGCGAAGGCGTCGCCGCACTCCAGGCAGCGGTACCCGAAGGGCGGCAGCGCCAGGCTGGCGTCGGCGGGCGGGCTCAGGTTGGGCTTGTAGGTGGGCAGCAGGTTCTTGCTGTTGAGGATCTTGTTGAAGGCCTCCACCAGGCTCGACTGGCTGCGGGAGATGACGGTGCCGGCCACGGCGGGCGGCGGCTTCTGCGGCTGCACCATCACCACCGCGGCGCCGTTCACCTTCTGCCCGCCCGGCGCCGCGGCGGCGCCGGCCCTGCCATCCACCCTGGGCAGGCTCTGCGGCACCAGGTTGATGATGTTCTTGGCCACGGCCTTGCCGGGCTTGGCGGGCAGCACCACGGACTTCTGCTGCGCCACGCTGGCGGCGATGAGCATGGCGCTGCTGGCGCTCTGGATGGTGGACACGGGCAGCACCGTGCCCTGCAGCTTCGCGCCGTTGCCCAGCTGGACGCTGACGATCTTGGGCCCTTCCGCCGCCTTCGAGGGGCTGCCCAGCTCCGGTTTGTCCTTGGGGGGCGGCTCCGGGGTCCCGTCCTCCTTGGTGCCCTCCAGGGAGGGCTCCCGGGAGCTCTGCTCGCCCCCGGGGCCTTTGGTGGAGCCCGGCTCCGAGTCCGAGGACACCCTGGTGACCGTCCTGGTGATGCTGCCGCAGGAGGTCTTGATGGTTTTGATCCTCACCTTGAGCGGCCGCGAGGAGCTGGAGGAAGGCGAGTCGTTGTTGTTCTCCTCCTCCTCCTCCTCCTCCTCGTCCTCCTCCTCCTCCTCGGCGCTGGACATGCTCTGCGGGCTCCCCGTGGATTTATCCAGCCCTTCCTGCTCCTCCTTGAGGGAGAGCCCGTCCTTGGGGGAGGGGGCCAGCCCAGGGGACGGGGGTTTGAAGAAGGGCTCCCGGGGGCTGCTGTGGGGTGAGCGCTTCCCCTCGGCCCCGGCCTCGCCCAGGGCGGCCTCCGAGCCCGGCCAGGCCGGGAGGGGCGAATCCTCGGCGGAATAACGCACGGTGACGGACTTGAGGTGCTCCAGGGGGCTGTCCCCGAGGGCCGCCCCCAAGCCCTTGGGGCTGGGCTGGCGCCCCGGCAGCTCCTCCGAGTCGGATTCCTCCTTTTTGATGGCGGGGCCGGGGCGGGACCCGTCGGCGCCGCCGGCCTGGTTGGGCTCGAAGGGCTGCGGGAAGGCCGAGGGTAGGTCCCCCGAGCCCTCCCCCAGCGGCTCCTTGGTGGGGGACGGGGACAGGCAGGGCACCGCCAGCGCCTTCTCCTTGCCTTTGCCCTCGCGGGCCCTGTCCAGCAGGGCGGGATCCTCGCCGGGCTCGGGGCTGAAGTGGGAGAAGAGATCCAAGGCCTTGGGGCCCTTCTCCTTGGCCCAGCACTCCCCGTTGGCCGCCGACTCCCCCGCCCTGTGCCCGGGCGATCGCGGCGCGTCGGCGGCGGCGCCGAATCCGTTGTGGAGCAGCCGGGAGCCCATTCCGTGTCCCGGTGTCCCTCCCATCCCGTGTCCCGCTGTCCCTCCCATCCCGTGTCCCGGTGTCCCTCCCATCCCATGTCCCGGTGTCCCACCCATCCCGTGTCCCGGCGTCCCTCCCATCCCGTGTCCCGGCGTCCCGCTCATCCCGTGCCCCCCCAGCGTCCCGTGTCCGTCCTTCCCGCGGCCGTCCAGCGGCTCCAGCTGCTCGGGGCACCCCGTGTTCTTGACGATGACGCTGACGGCCGAGATGTCGGGGTGGGGCAGGACGTGCTCGGGGGGTCCCCCGGTCCCCGGGTCCCCCGGGCCGGGTTTGAGGGGGGCCGGGTCGGGCTCCTCGTGCCCGGCGTGGATCGCCTCGTTGGCGTCGATGTCGGGGATGTCGAAGGCGGCCAGGAGGTCGTCGAAGTCCGGGGTCTTCATGTCCCCCATGGTGGGCACGGGGGAGAGGCTGGAGGGGGGGGAAAAAAAAGGGGAATGGGGTGTTAGGGAGGCAAATCCTGGCTTCTCCCAAAAGAAGCCCCAAATCCCGACGCTCCTGGGGCTTCCTGAAGTCGGGAATTGCCACACTCAGGCCTCAGAACTGAGCTCATCCACCCCTGTCCGTGCCCAATCCAGCCCCTCTTCCCACAGGAAAGGCTGTTTCCCTTCCCTTTTTCTTTTCCTTCCTTTTTTCCTCTTTCCTTTCCTTTCCTTTCCTTCCCTTCCCAAACCTTCCCTTTCCTTTTTCCTTCCCTTCCCAAATCTTCCCTTCCCTTCCCTTCCCTTCCCTTCCCTTCCCTTCCCTTCCCTTCCCTTCCCTTCCCTTCCCTTCCCTTCCCTTCCCTTCCCTTCCCTTCCCTTCCCTTCCCTTCCTCTTCCCTTCCTTCCCTTCCCTTCCCAAATCTTCCCTTCCCTTCCCTTCCTTCCCTTCCCTTCCCTTCCCTTCCCTTCCCTTCCCTTCCCTTCCCTTCCCTCCCTTCCCTTCCCTTCCCTTCCCTTCCCTTCCTTCCCTTCCCTTCCTCCCTTCCCTTCCCTCTCCCAGCCTCCTCCTTTTGCTCCAACACCCCCCCCCAAACATTCCAGCAGCTCCAGCTGCTCCTCCCTCCCCCAGGGATCAGGGACAACCCCTCTCCCCCCCCATCCCTGTGCCCATCCCACACATCCCGAGGATCCCGTCCTTGGAAAAAAAAACCTGGAAAACCCTCGGGGGGGGGGGGGGGGGGGGGTACGTTTTTCCCACGGGAGCTGCTCCCCCAGGGGAGCTCCTACTGCTCTTCCCGGGATTTGGGGGGAGCAGGGAAGGGCCACACTCACCCAGACAGCCCCCAAAGTGCTCCCCCCTCAGCTCCGGGGGGTTTTATCCCGGGAGCAGCGGGAAAAGCGGGAGAGGCCGAGCCCGGCCCGGGGCTGATCCCTGGAAGAGCCCCCGGAGCGAATTCCCGAGGCCGGGACTTTTCCAAGGCCTGGCTATTTTTAAACGCTGCTTTTCCTGTTCCCTTCCCTGACCCCGGCGGGGCTCTGGCAGCTCCAGGCCCGGCTCCTTTCCCGGCCCCTTTCCCGGCTCCTTTCCCGGCCCCTTTCCCGGTTCCAGGGGGGTTAAGCCGGGTTTAAACCCCCCCTGCCCGGAGCCCCTTCCCGTGTCCGAGCGGCCTCGGCGCTCCCGGCACCACGTGACGCCGGATCAGCTTCCCAAGGAAACCTTGGACAAAGCCTGGCCCTGTGTCCCCGGGCCCACGGAGCCTTGGGAATGCCGGGAACACACACACGGAACCGCCGGGCTCTGGGAAACCGGGAATGGCCGGGCCGGGCTCGGGGGCTGAGTGGAATTCCAGCCCCTCTGGAGCTGTTTGGGAAGTGATCCCTGCTCCAAACATTCTGGGAGTGATCCCTGCTCCAAGGCCTCTGGGAGTGATCCCTGCTCCAAGGCCTCTGGGAGTGATCCCTGCTCCAAACATTCTGGGAGTGATCCCTGCTCCAAACACTCTGGGAGTGATCCCTGCTCCAAACATTCTGGGAGTGATCCCTGCTCCAAACATTCTGGGAGTGATCCCTATTCCAAGGCCTCTGAAAGTGACTCCTGGAAGTGATCCCTGCTCCAAACACTCTGGGAGTGATCCCTGGAAGTGATCCCTACTCCAAGGTCTCTGGGAGTGACCCCTGGAAGTGATCTCTGCTCCAAAGCCTTGGGAAGTGACCCCTACTCCAAGGCCTCTGGAAGTGACCCCTGCTCCAAAGCCTCTGGAAGTGATCCCTATTCCAAGGCCTCTGGAAGTGATTCCTGCTCCAAAGCCTCTGGAAGTGACCCCTATTCCAAGGCCTCTGAGAGTGATCCCTGCTCCAAGGCCTCTGGAAGTGACCCCTGGAAGTGATCTCTACTCCAAGGTCTCTGGGAGTGACCCCTGGAAGTGATCTCTGCTCCAAAGCCTTGGGAAGTGACCCCTACTCCAAGGCCTCTGGAAGTGACCCCTGCTCCAAAGCCTCTGGAAGTGATCCCTATTCCAAGGCCTCTGGAAGTGATTCCTGCTCCAAAGCCTCTGGAAGTGACCCCTATTCCAAGGCCTCTGAGAGTGATCCCTGCTCCAAGGCCTCTGGAAGTGACCCCTGGAAGTGATCCCTACTCCAAACATTCTGGGAGTGATCCTGGAAGTGATCCCTACTCCAAGGTCTCTGGGAGTGATCCCTGCTCCAAACATTCTGAGAATGATCCCTGGGAAAGATCCCTGCTCCAAACACTCTGGAAGTGATCTCTGGAAGTGATCCCTACTCCAAACACTCTGGGAGTGATCCCTGCTCCAAAGTCTCGGGAAGTGACCCCTATTCCAAGGCCTCTGGAAGTGATCCCTGCTCCAAACACTCTGGGAGTGATCCCTGCTCCAAACATTCTGGGAGTGATCCCTGCTCCAAACATTCTGGGAGTGATCCCTATTCCAAAGCCTCTGGAAGTGATCCCTGCTCCAAGCCCTCTGTCACCCAGGACAACAACTGGGTTATCCAACCCCTCCTTCCCAAGGTTATCCAATCCCCCTTCCCAGGGTTATCCAACCCCTCCTTCCCAAGGTTATCCAACCCCTCCTTCCCAAGGTTATCCAACCCTTCTTCCCAGACAATCCTCAGGGACTGAGGGAGAACAGGAGGGGGAGGAAAATTCCAGACTTGGAGCACCTGGCACAGCTTTTCTCCCAAATCCTTCCCAACCCTCCCCCATTCCCAGCAGCTGCTGGGGAGGAGGAGGAGGAGGGAAAAGCCTGGAAAACCCCGGATTTTGGGGGATTCCTGCAGCACTTCCCCTTCCTTCCTCTCCAGGACTTTGGAATCACTGGATGGATCCACAAGGATCCCAAAAATCCCACCCTGGAGCAGGAAAAAGCCACTTGGAAATCAGTTGGATTGATCCAGGTTATTTTTTTTCCCTTGTTTCCTTCCCAAAGGGATCTCCCCAAATTCCCTGGAAGCAGCTCCCCAGAGGCTGGGGAAGGAGCCAGAAGCAGCTGGATGTTTTCCAAGGGAACAGGGAGAGCTGGGAATTCATTTCTCCCGGGATAAATAAAGCTCCTGGCTGGGAAGGGGAGCACCAGGATCCCTCCCTCTTCCCGGCCCTCTGTGGGATCCAGGCAATCCGTGGGCACCATTCCAGGCCCATCCCAGTCCAGCCATTCCCTCTCCCCATTCCCAAGTGCCACGGAGGCACCAGCAGATCCCTCTGGATCCCATCCCCACCCCGGATCCACGGGGAGCCCCATCCCAAACTCCTGCCCCAGGCTCCCATCCCAATCCCAAGTTCCCATCCCAACATCCCAATCCCAAACTCCCATCCTGATCCCAAATCCTAATCTCAAACTGCCCATCCCAATCCCAAGATCTCATCCCAATCCCAACATCCCAATCTCAAACTGCCCCTCACAATCCCAAACTCCCATCCTGATCCCGAGATCCCAATCCCAAACTTCCCATCCCGATCCTGAGATGCCAATCCCAAACTCCCCATCCCCATCCCAAGCTCCCATCCCGATCCCAACATCCCAATCTCAAACTCCTCATCCTGATCCCAAGATCTCACCCCAATCCCAAATCCCAATCTCAAACTCCCCATCCCATTCCCAACATCCCAATCCCAAACTGCCCATCTCAATCCCAAAATCCCAATCCCAAACTCCCCATCCCGATCTCAAACCCCCATCCCAATCCCAAGCTCCCATCCCGATTCCAAATCCTACTCTCAAACTTCCCATCCCCATCCCAAGCTCCCATCCCAATCCCGAGATCCCAATCCCAAACTCCCATTCCTATCCCAAATCCCAAACTCCCATCCCCATCCCAAACTCCCATCCCCATCCCAAACTCCCCATCCCAATCTCAAATCCCAAACTCCCCATCCCAAACTCCCCATCCCAATCCCAAATCCCAAACTCCCCACCCAATCCCAAACTCCCCATCCCAATCCCAAACTCCCATTCCTATCCCAAATCCCAAACTCCCCATCCCCAATCCCAAACTCCCATTCCTATCCCAAATCCCAAACTCCCCATCCCAATCCCAAACTCCCATCCCAATCCCAACATCCCCATCCCAAACTCCCCATCCCAAACTCCCCATCCCAATCCCAAATCCCAAACTCCCCATCCCAATCCCAAACTCCCCACCCCAATCCCAAATCCCAAACTCCCCATCCCAATCCCAAACTCCCCACCCCAATCCCAAATCCCAAACTCCCCATCCCAATCCCAAACTCCCCACCCCAATCCCAAATCCCAAACTCCCCATCCCAATCCCAAACTCCCCACCCCAATCCCAAACTCCCATTCCTATCCCAAATCCCAAACTCCCCATCCCAAACTCCCCATCCCAAACTCCCCATCCCAAACTCCCCATCCCAAACTCCCCATCCCAATCCCAAATCCCAAACTCCCCACCCCAATCCCAAACTCCCCACCCCAATCCCAAACTCCCCACCCCAATCCCAAACTCCCCACCCCAATCCCAAACTCCCCATCCCAATCCCAAACTCCCCACCCCAATCCCAAATCCCAAACTCCCCATCCCAAACTCCCCACCCCAATCCCAAATCCCAAACTCCCATCCCAATCCCAAACTCCCAATCCCAAACTCCCCACCCCACTCCCACTCCCCCATCCCGCTCCCGGATCCGACCCCGCTCCCCCATCCCGGCGCCGCCGCCTCGTCCCTCCCGGCCCTGCCCGGGACTAAATCCCCTCCGGATGCCGGGAATTAACTCCCGACCATCTGCCAGCCCCGACACAAACAAGGGGGGGCCCAGAATCCCGGGAATCCCCACAATTCCCAGCCTGGAACACTCAGGTTTCCAACCCTCGGAGCCCGGACCGGCCACTTTTTCCCGGGATAACCAGGTGGAGGAGAAGGGCTGGGGGGGGTGGTTCTGATATTCCAGGGAATCTCAGGATCTCTCCAAACATTCCAAGGATGCTCCCGAGCCCTGGGATCATTCCCAGCAGCTCCCAGTTATCCAAGGGCCTTTCCAACATCCCATTTTCCAACCTCAGCCAGGATATCACCCCCATTCCAGATTTCCCCCCCATTCCAGATTTCCCCCCTATTCCCAGTTTCCTCCTTATTCCCATTTTCTTCCCTGTTCCCAGTTTTCCCCCCCTCATTCCCATTTTCTTCCCTGTTCCCAGTTTCCCCCCCCCCATTCCCAGTTTCCTCCTTATTCCCATTTTCTTCCCTGTTCCCAGTTTCCCCCCCCCATTCCCAGTTTCCTCCTTATTCCCATTTTCTTCCCTGTTCCCAGTTTCCCCCCCCCATTCCCAGTTTCCTCCTTATTCCCATTTTCTTCCCTGTTCCCAGTTTCCCCCCCCCCATTCCCAGTTTCCTCCTTATTCCCATTTTCTTCCCTGTTCTCAGTTTTCCCCCCCCATTCCCAGTTTCCTCCTTATTCCCATTTTCTTCCCTGTTCCCAGTTTCCCCCCCCCATTCCCAGTTTCCTCCTTATTCCCATTTTCTTCCCTGTTCCCAGTTCCCCCCCCCATTCCCAGTTTCCTCTTATTCCCATTTTCTTCCCTGTTCCCAGTTTTCCCCCCCCATTCCCAGTTTCCTCCTTATTCCCATTTTCTTCCCTGTTCCCAGTTTCCCCCCCCATTCCCACTTTCCTCCTCTATTCCAGTTTCTTCCCCATTCCCAGTTTCCTCCTTATTCCCATTTTCTTCCCTGTTCCCAGTTTCCCCCCCCATTCCCAGTTTCCATCCCCTGGAGAGGCACAAAGTCATTCCAGGACTGGAAAAACCCCGGGAGAAGCTGCACTTTTTGGAGCCTTTCCACACATCCCACCAAACTCACGGAATCCCGGGATTCCCTCATCCCAAACCTCAATTCCCGGGACACTGAAGTGTGATCAGACCCCCCAGACACACAAACCACCCCTCCTGGGAGGATCCAGCCCCAAATCCCGAGTGGATTCCCAAGGATTCCAGCAGCCACTCCTCAAAAAAAAAACCTGGAGGAGCAGGAAAATTCCCCTGGGAATTTGGGAGCTTCAAAACGAGGCACCAGAAATGAGGGGAAGGATAAGGGGGGGGTGGGGGTGTCCAATTCCCACCCCAAAACCCCAAATCCCCCTAAATCTCAGGGTGGGGGTGTCCACGATCCCCAAAATCCCGGGAATGGGGGTGTCCACGATCCCCAAAATCCCGGGAACGGGGGTGTCCGTGACCCCCCCAAATCTCAGGATGGTGACAGTGACACCCCCTCCCCAAAACCTGAGGGGGGGTGTGACTGTGACCCCCCAAAATCCCAGGATGGGGGTGTCCCTGAGCCCTCCCCAAAATCCCAGGGTGGGGGAGCGACCACGACCCCCCCCAGAGCTCAGGATGGGGGTGTCCACGACCCCCCCTCCAGTGACCGTGACCCCCCCAGGCCCGGGAGGGGGGTCCCCACCCCCGTCCCGACGGGGAGAAGGAGCGGCAGGAGCGGCCTCTCCCCCCAAACCCCCCTCGGGGACCCCCCCTGACCTGGGGCGGGGGGCGAGGGGGACCCCCAGGAGTGAGGGGGGGTCCGACGGGGGGGTCCTCGAGCAGAGGGGTCCGTGAGGGGCCCCCTCAGAGCTGGGACCCCATTTCAGCCCCGGGACCCCCCTCAGAACTCGCTCCCCCCTCAGACCTGCCCCCCCCGCCCCCCCCTCAGGCCGGATCCCCCTCAGGCCTCACCCCCCCGATCCCCCCCCGCTGTGGCGGCGGTCGTACCTGGAGCTGCGGGTGGGGAAGGGGGGCGCGGCTCCCGCTGCCCGTTCCCTTTCCCGCTCCCTGTTCCGGATCCCGTTCCCGATCCCTGTTCCCGGTTCAATCCCGGTCCCGGTCCCGGTCCCGCTCCGGCCCCTCCGCGGCGCCGCTTCCCCTCCGCCACTTCCTGCTCGGCCCCGCCCGCCCCGCGCGCCCGCCCCGCCGCGCCATTGGTCGAGCCGCCCGCCACTCACCGAAACTCGCCCTTCTATTGGCTTTCAGCGCTGTCTCTCAAGGAGGGTCGCTGCCATACGCACTCGCCATTGGCGGAGCGCTGCCCCGCGTTCATAGGAGGAGGGCTGTGTCAGTCAGCGCGCGTGTCACGCCCACGGCGCTGTTGCGCTTCCGATTGGTCCTGGAGCGCGTTCACCTCTGTGCTGATTGGCTGGAAGGCTGTCCATCAACTTAACCCGCCTCTTCACGCTTCCCATTGGGCAGGGTGGGCTGTCCGTCACGTGCGGGCCGTGGCCGCCATTTACGCGGGGAAGGTCCGTCGGGGCGGCTCCCAGTTGGTATTTTCCTATTGGGCGCCACACCTGTCGCTCAGCTCCAAGACGCGTCCCCCGCATGTCCCGGACAGGGTTCAACCTCCTCCTCCCATTGGCTGCCGGGGCTGTCACTCAGGAGGGTTTCTGGGGCTGTTCCGCCCATCTCCTCCTGACTCGGGAGGCCATTGGTGAAGAGCCCTGTCACTCAACCGTGTCTCTCGCTCTTCGTTCCCCATTGGCTGACGGGGCCAACGACCACCCATTGGGCCAGTGAGCTGTCACTCAATACAAAGCCCCACCCTCCTCGCAACCCATTGGCCCGCGCGAATCACAACATCCGCTCCTCCCCGTCGCTGATTGGCTGGTCCCGCTGTCCATCGACAGCCAGGCCCCGCCCTCCCCGACCTCGTTGTAAACACCGCGCGGGGCACGACGGGAGTTGGCGCAGGGGGCGGGGCTTGTAACACCAGTAACACCAGTACGGGGGGTCCTGGGGCCCAATTCCCTCAGTACAGGGGAGTCCAGGACCCCAGTCCAGGGAATTCCCGGGGTCTACTCACCCCTCCCAGCACAGGGAATTCCAATCCCGGTCCCCCCCAGGAGATCCCTGATTCCCCCCCATTCCCAAGGCTCATCCCAGGACACACCAGGCCAAGAATTCCCTGGGAAAAGCCTTTATTGTCCCATTCCCGCAGATCCAGCAGATCTCACGTGTCACCCCCCCGCGGGGGGGGGGGATCATTTCTTGTCCTCCTCCTTCTTGTCCTTGTTTTCCTTGGAAGCCTGGGAGGCCAGGGATCCCATGGCATTCCGGATGGCCTCGTTGTTGGGATCCACCCCGGGCAGGTTCTCCAGGACACTCTGCAGGAACTCGGGGTCCTGCATCACGTCGTAGTCGTCCTCCTCCTGTGGGAACAGGATTTGGGATGATCCCTGTCCCTGGGAGGGGGGTTGGGTCCATCCGGGCCCTCGGATTCCAGGGAGGGATCACGGGATCCACAGGGATCAGGCGTGGAAGGGGGGGGTGGGAAGGGACCTTAGGGATCATCTCGTTCCACCCCGCAGGCGGGATGGGATGGGATGGGGTGGGATGGAACAGGGATGGGATGGAACAGGGATGGGATGGGATGGAACAGGGATGGGATGGGATGGAACAGGGATGGGATGGGATGGAACAGGGATGGGATAGGGATGGCATGGGATGGAACAGGGATGGGATAGGGGTGGGATAGGGATGGAACAGGGATGGGACAGGGATGGGATAGGGATGGGATAGGGGTGGGATCCTCCCAGGCTCACCTTGGCAGGCTCAGAGGTGTCCTTGGGATGGGATGGGATGGAATAGGGATGGGACAGGGATGGAACAGGGATGGAACCCCCCAGGCTCACCTTGGCAGGCTCAGAGGTGTCCATGGGATGGGATGGGATGGAACAGGGATGGGATAGGGGTGGGAACCCCCAGGCTCACCTTGGCAGGCTCAGAGGTGTCCATGGGATGGGATGGGATGGAACAGGGATGGGACAGGGATGGGATAGGGATGGGACCCCCCAGGCTCACCTTGGCAGGCTCAGAGGTGTCCATGGGATGGAATAGGGATGGAACAGGGATGGAACAGGGATGGGATCCCCCCAGGCTCAGCCTGGCAGGCTCAGAGGGGTCCATGGGATGGGATGGGATGGAACAGGGATGGGACAGGGATGGGATAGGGATGGGAACCCCCAGGCTCACCTTGGCAGGCTCAGAGGTGTCCATGGGATGGAACAGGGATGGAACAGGGATGGAACAGGGATGGAACAGGGATGGGATCCCCCCAGGCTCACCTTGGCAGGCTCAGAGGTGTCCATGGGATGGGATGGGATGGAACAGGGATGGGACAGGGATGGGATAGGGGTGGGAACCCCCAGGCTCACCTTGGCAGGCTCAGAGGTGTCCATGAGAGGGGATGGGATGGAATGGGACAGGGATGGGATAGGGATGGGAACCCCCCAGGCTCACCTTGGCAGGCTCAGAGGTGTCCATGGCAGAGCTGTCCACCTCGGCCGCCTCGGCCTGGGCAAACTCTGGGATGGGAGAAGCAGCAGCTCAGGAAGGATTCCCACATTCCCACCTCCCCAGGGCCCAACCCCACGGTGGGACACGTTCCCAGGGGTTCTCCCGGGGTTCCTCCCCTGGGGAATGGCCTCACCAGCCCCCTGCAGGGACATCTGCATGGCGTAGGCGATCTGCTCCTCCTCCGTCATGGAGCTGAGGTCGGGCAGCCCCGCCCGGCCGAACTCCTGCTGGGTGATGGTCATCTTGAGCAGGGCATCGTCCGACTCTGCGGGCACAGACACGCTGTGGGCACTGCCAGGGACCCACAGACCCCATAGACACCCACAGACCCCTCGGGGGGCACTGCCAGGGCCCGGCCCAACTCCTGCTGGGTGATGGTCATCTTGAGCAGGGCATCGTCCGACTCTGCGGGCACAGACACGCTGTGGGCACTGCTGGGCACACACTGACCCCACAGACCCCACTGGGGGCACTGCCAGGGCCCGGCCCAACTCCTGCTGGGTGATGGTCATCTTGAGCAGGGCATCGTCTGACTCTGCGGGCACAGACATGGTGTGGGCACTGCTGGGCACACACTGACCCCACAGGGACCCACAGACCCCACTGGGGGCACTGCCAGGGACCGGCCCAACTCCTGCTGGGTGATGGTCATCTTGAGCAGGGCATCGTCCGACTCTGCGGGCACAGACACGCTGTGGGCACTGCTGGGCACACACTGACCCCACAGACCCCACTGGGGGCACTGCCAGGGCCCGGCCCAACTCCTGCTGGGTGATGGTCATCTTGAGCAGGGCATCGTCTGACTCTGCGGGCACAGACATGGTGTGGGCACTGCTGGGCACACACTGACCCCACAGGGACCCACAGACCCCACTGGGGGCACTGCCAGGGACCGGCCGAACTCCTGCTGGGTGATGGTCATCTTGAGCAGGGCATCGTCCGACTCTGCGGGCACAGACACGCTGTGGGCACTGCCAGGGACCCACAGACCCCATGGGGACCCACAGACCCTACAGGGGGCACTGCCAGGGCCCGGCCCAACTCCTGCTGGGTGATGGTCATCTTGAGCAGGGCATCGTCCGACTCTGCGGGCACAGACACGCTGTGGGCACTGCCAGGCACACACTGACCCCACAGGGACCCACAGACCCTACAGGGGGCACTGCCAGGGACCCACAGACCCCATAGACACCCACAGACCCCTCGGGGGGCACTGCCAGGGACCTATAGACCCCACAGGGACCCACAGACCCCACGGGGGGCACTGCCAGGGACCCACAGACCCCACAGGGATCCACAGACCACATGGGGGGCACTGCCAGGGACCTATAGACCCCATGGGGACCCACAGACCCCACAGAGACCGACAGACCCCACTGGGGTCATTGTCAGGGACCCACAGACCCCACAGGGATCCACAGACCCCATGGGGACCCACAGACCCCATAGACCCACTGGGGTCATTGTTAGCGACCTACAGACCCTACAGGGACCCACAGACCGACAGGGACCCACAGACCCCACAGGGGGCACTGCCAGGGACCCACAGACTCCACAGGGACTCACAGACCCCACAGGAGCCCACAGACCCTACAGGGACCTACAGACCCCGCAGGGGGCACTGCCAGGGACCCACAGACCCCACAGGGACCCACAGACCCACTGGGGGCACTGCCAGGGACCCATGAGGACCCACAGACCCCACAGACCCACTGGGGGCACTGCCAGGGACCCACAGACCTCATGAGGACCCACAGACCCCACAGAGACCCACAGACCCCACAGCAGGCACTGCCAGGGCCTGGCCCAACTCGTGCTGGGTGAGGGTCATCTCGAGCAGGGCATGACCCGCCTCTGGGGGCACAGCCCCACCAGGGTCAGCACGGGAGCCCTTCCAGAGCCTCCCCACCCTCCCAGGGCAGGATTTCCCCCCAGTCCCCGACCCAAACCCGCCCTCCTGCCCCCCCAGACCCCCCTGGTGCTCACCATCCCCGGCGGTGGCCGCGATCCCGGCCTCGGCGGCCGAGGCGGCCGCAGCCCTTCGGGCCTCCTCCTCCTGCCGCTGCCTCTGCTCCTCCATGGACACCCTGAGAGCCTGGCACAGACAGGGAGGGCACTGGGACACGGCTGGGGTGCAGCCACACCATCCCCGAGGTTGGAAAAGCCCTCCCAGCCCATGGATCCACCCCGTGCCCCATCCCCACACCTTGGCACTCCACACTTGGCATCCCCACCACGGCCAGTCCTGCCCTGGGCACCTCCAGGGGACTCCAAACCCCCCTGGGCAGCCCCTGCCAAGGCCTGAACACCCTTTCCAGGGGGAAATTCCTCCTCATGGCCAACCTGACCCTCCCCTGGCACAGCTTGAGGCCGTTTCCCCTCCTCCTGTCCCTTGTTCCCTGGAAGCAGAGCCCGACCCCCCCCCGGCTCCCCCCTCCTGCCAGGGAATTCCAGAGCCAGAAGGTCCCCCCTGAGCCTCCTTTTCTCCGGGCTGAGCCCCCCCAGCTCCCTCAGGAGTTCTCCAGCCCCTTCTCCAGCTGCTCCAGCCCCTCCTGACCTGAGGGGCAGCAGCACTGGAGGCCCAGCCCAGGGGCAGAACCACCCCCGGGTCCTGCTGCCACAGCATTCCCGATCCAGGCCGGGATGCCACGGAATGACACCAAACAGGCCACCTGGGCTCGTGTTCAGAACCCCCCCAGGTCCCTTTCTCTGCAGGTCAGGCTCAGTGTGGCCAAAGAGCAGGACCCAAAGTTGACCCTCCCAGTCCCTGTCTCTGCAGGCCAGGCTCAGTGTGGCCAAAGAGCAGCACCCAAAGTTGACCCCATGGCCCCCCCAGACCCCAAGTTGACCCTCTGGACCCTCCCAGCCCCTTTCTCTGTAGACCAGGCTCAGTGTGGCCAAAGAGCAGGACCCCAATTTGACCCCATGGACCCCCCCAACCCCAAGTTGACCCCCTGGACCCCCCCAGCCCCTTTCTCTACAGGCTGGGCTCGGTGTGACCAAAGGGCAGGACCCCAACTGACCCTCTGGACCCCCTTTCTCTGCAGACCAGGCTCGGTGTGGCCAAAGAGCAGCACCCAAAGTTGACCCCATGGCCCCCCCCAGACCCCAAGTTGACCCCCTGGACCCCCCCAGTCACCTTCTCTGCAGACCAGGCTCAATGTGGCCAAAGGGCAGCACCCAAAGTTGACCCTCTGGACTCCCTTTCTCTGCAGGCCGGGCTCAGTGTGGCCAAAGAGCAGCACCCAAAGCTGACCCTCTGGACTTCCTCAACCCCAAGTTGACCCCCTGGACCCCCTCAGCCCCTTCCTCTGCAGGCTGGGCTCGGTGTGGCCAAAGAGCAAGACCCCAAGTTGACCCCCTGAGCCCTCCCAGGTCCCTTTTTCTGCAGACCAGGCTCGGTGTGGCCAAAGAGCAGCACCCAAAGCTGACCCTCTGGACACTCCCAGCCCCTTTCTCTGCAGACCAAGCTCGGTGTGGCCAAAGAGCAGCACCCAAAGTTGACCCTCTGGACCCCCCTAACCCCAAGTTGACCCTCTGAACCCCCTGTCTCTGCAGGCTGGGCTTGGTGTGGCCAAAGAGCAGCACCCAAAATTGACCCTCTGGACCCCCCTAACCCCAAGTTGACCCTCTGGACCCCCAACCCCAAGTTGACCCTCTGGACCCTCTCAGCCCCTTTCTCTGCAGACCAGGCTCGGTGTGGCTGAAGGGCAGGACCCCAAGTTGACCCCGTGGACCCCCCCAACCCAAAGTTGACCCTCTGGACCCCCTTTCTCTGCAGACCAGGTTCAGTGTGGCCAAAGAGCAGCACCCCAAGCCGACCCCCTGGCCCCCCCCATCCCCTCACCAGTGCCAGCTCGGGGTCGGCGCTGGGGTCGACGCCGAACTCGAAGTCGCTGGCGCCCAGGCCCAGCATGGCCCCCCCCTCGCCCGCCAGGATGGGCGAGCTGATGAGGGCGTCGGCCAGGCTGGGCCCGGGGGGCACCGTCACCAGGTGGGACCCGCTGCCGTCCTTGCCGTTGAGCGCGTTGATGAAGGCCGTCAGCTTGTCCGTGTTGGCCTCCTGGGGGGGCACGGGGCAGCTGGGGGGGCTTGGGGCAGCTGGGGGGGCTTGCACACAACAGACCCCCCTCCCCCGAGGCTGCCGGGCCGACCATCGCCTCCCGTGGGGATGGGGAGGATGGAGCAGCAACCCCCAGAGGTGTTTTCCAGAGGGAAATGTTCCTCAGAGAATCGTGGAATCCCAGGATCAGCTGGGTGGGAAGGGACCTCCCAGACCATCCAGCCCAACCCTGGATCCAACCCCGCCGTGGTTCCCAGCCCGTGGCACTGAGGCCACGTCCAGTCTGGGCTTAAAAACCTCCAGGGACGGAGAATCCACCCCCTCCCTGGAAAGAATTCCTCCCTAAATCCAACCCAACCCTGCCCTGTCCCAGCTTCAGCCCCAGCCCTCTTGTCTTGCCTGGCAGAAGAGACCAACCCCCCCCGGCTCCCCCCTCCTGTCAGGAGTTGTGCAGAGTGGGGAGGTCTCCCCTGAGCCTCCTCCTCTCCAGGCTGAGCCCCCCCAGCTCCCTCAGCCTCTCCTCACGGGAATTGTGCTCCAGCCCCTTCCCCAGCCTGGCTGCTCTTCCCTGGCCCTGCTCCAGCCCCTCCATGTCCTTCCTGAGCTGAGGGACCAGAGCTGGACCCAGCACTCCAGGGGTGGCCTCCCCAGCGCTGAGTCCAGGGCAGGAATCACTTCCCTGGCCCTTTGGCCACCCTGTTCCTGAGCCAGGCCAGGATCCATCGGCCCTCCTGTCCCCCTGGGCACACTCTGGCTCCTGTTCAGCTCCCTGTCCATCCCAAATCCCAGCTCCCTTCCTGCCTGGCTGCTCTCCCCCCACTCTGTCCCCAGGGATTGTTGTGGCCAAAGGGCAGGACCTCAAATCCCATTTTCAGGCTCCCAGAAGCTCAGAGCTGGATCTCCCCTCACCCTGAGGGATCCCACAAGTCTCACCTCCTCCCCAAAATTGATGATGTCCACGTTGACCTTCTCCTTCTTGAGACGCTTCGCCAGCTTCACCAACTGCCAGGAGGAGACGCCGGGGGATTAGTTGGGATTGGGGCTCTGATCACGAGGATTTGGCCCAAAATCTGACTCCCAGCTCCGAGCTGGAAGGGTTTCACCTCCCCAGGTGGCACAGGGGGATGGGGCAGCAGGAGCCTGGCCCAGGCCATGGCTCTGCTCCGTTCCCTCAGGGACACCCAGAACGTCGGGATTCGCTCGGAGGTGCCACCACAACGGGACATTCCCAGGGCTCAGAGCGTGGAATTCCCACCCCAGATCCTCGGGGAAAGAGCCCAGAGCAGTTTGGGTGACAGGACACGGCACAAGCTCCCTCTGGGAGAGCTGGATCTGTCCTGGGATCCAGCCCAGGGATCCAGCCCGGGGATCCATCCCGGAGATCCAGCCCGGGCATCCAGCCCCCCCAGAACCTCCTGGCCGGGGTGTGAGGCTGGAATTTCGGTGCCAGGGACCCCCAAACCCCCCCCAAAGGTGGGGTCACTCACATCCTTCTCGTTGTCCTCCACGGGGCTCCCCACGAAGGCGATGATCCTCATCTTGTGGTTCTTGCCCTGCCGGTGCTTCAGGGCCAGCTGGGGGGGGACACACGGACCAGGGCATTCCCAGGGGGAATTCCCAGGGAAAAGGGACTGGGAGGGTTACTGGGGGGCACTGGGGGGGGTTATGGGGACAAGGGGGTGTCGCTGTGGGGTCCAAGGGGTGACAGGGGAGGTGACAGGGAACCACGAAGGCTGGAAAAGCCCCCTGAGATCGCGGAGTCCGAGCGTTGCCAGGGCGGGTAATTTGGGAGAGAGGCTAATTAGACACTAATTAGGGGGGGTGGAAGAGCCAGCAGGACTCACGTGGGCCACTCTGATCCCGGTGCAGAAGGTGATCTTCCCTTTGGGCTGCACCGTGTGGAGCTTGGAGAGGATCCGTCCCGTGTCCGGGGTGAGCGTGGTCAGCACCTCGCAGTTACTGGGGACAGACACCCCAAATTTGGGGAGCAATCCCTGGGGAACCCCTTGGGAAAACCCTTCATGTGGGACAAAATCCCCCCTGGCACCGGGGCTGGGGTCTGCTCTGAGTGCCAGCACTGGGATCCAGGGCACCAGGGGCAAGACTTGGAGCCTCGTTCCCTAAAAAACCCTGGAAATCCCAAAATAACCCCTGTGTCTGTCCCTGGAACCTGGAGCCCCTGGGAATGTTAACAGCTCCCAGAGGCACTGGGGTGACCCCCAACACCCCCCTGCTCCCAGCCCTGTGCCCTGGGGGTCCCCAAATACCAGTGACCCCCAACACCCCCCTGCTCCCACCCCCCTCCTGGGGACCCCCAGCCCTTCCTGGTGTCCCCAAGTGCCAGTGACCCCCCTGCTCCCACCCCTGTGCCCTCCTGGGGACCCCCGGCCCTTCCTGGGTGTCCCCAAATACCAGTGACCCCCAACACCCCCCCTGCTCCCACCCCTGTGCCCTGGGGGTCCCTAAATACCAGTGACCCCCCTGCTCCCACCCCTGTGCCCTCCTGGGGACCTCCCAGCCCTTCCCGGGGGTCCCCAAATACCACTGACCCCCAACACCCCCCTGCTGTGCCCTGGGTATCTCTCCAGCCCTTCCTGGGTGTCCCCAAATACCAGTGACCCCCAACACCCCCCTCCTGTGCCCTGGGGGTCCCCCCAGCCCTTCCCTGGTGTCCCCAAGTGCCACTGACCCCCAACACCCCCCTGCTGTGCCCTGGGGGTCTCTCCAGCCCTTCCTGAGTGTCCCCAAATACCAGTGACCCCCAACACCCCCCTCCTGTGCCCTGGGTGTCCCCAAATACCAGTGACCCCCAACACCCCCCTCCTGTGCCCTGAGGGTCCCCAAATACCAGTGACCCCCAACACCCCCCTCCTGTGCCCTGGGGGTCCCCCCAGCCCTCCCCAGGTGTCCCCAAGTGCCAGTGCCCCCCCCAGCCCCCCCGTACTTGGCCAGGGTGATGAGCCCCACGTTGTTCTCGGGGTTGCTCCTGGTTTTGGAGTGGCACACGATGTTCACGGCGTCCTGCTGGGCCTGGAGCCTCGTGGGCAGGAAATCCCCGTTCCTCATGTACTCACTGTTGTCCACGCTGCAACACAGGGCAGGTTGGGCCCCAAAATGTGCTTTTTTCGCCCCCAAAATGTGCTTTTCTTCACCCCCAAAATGTGCTTTTTTCACCCCAAAATGTGCTTTTTTCTACCCCCAAAATGTGCTTTTTTCTACCCCCAAAATGCGCTTTTTTCACCCCCCAAACATGCTATTTCCTATCTCCAAAATGTGCTTTTTCCATCCCTAAATTGTGCTTTTTTTCACCCCCAAAATGTGCTTGTTTTTCCTCCCCAAAATGTGCTTGTTTTTCATCCCCAAATTGTGCTTTTTTTCATCCCTACAATATACTTCTTCCATCCCTAAATTGTGCCTTTTTCATCCCCAATATGTGCTTTTTTTTCATCCCTACAATATACTTCTTTCATCCCTAAACTGTGCTTTTTTCATTCCTAAACTGTGCTTTTTTCACCCCCAAAATGTGGGGTTTTTTTCACCCCCAAAACATGCTTTTTTCTATCCCCAAAATGTGCTTTTTTCTATCCCCACATTATACTTTTTTCATCCCTAAACTTTGCTTTTTTTCACCCCCAAAATTTGCTTTTTTCACCCCCAAAATTTGCTTTTTTCACCCCCAAAATTTGCTTTTTTCACCCCCAAAATGTGCTTTTTTGAGGACAAGGAGGTTTCCCAGGGCAGAGGGCTGAGCTGTTCCCGTGTCTCCCTGAGTTTTCCCATCACATCCAGCCTCGGGATCAACTTCCAGGGACGGGGGAGTCCAGCTCCAAATTAAAGCTCCCAGAATTCCTTAAGTTGTGACACCACGGGAAAGGTTTCTTGTGGGGAAAAATCCCCCCAGGGAGTGTTTCCCTGCCTCAGAATCCAGGGAATAACCGAGAATTCCTGCTCTCCAAGGAGCAGCCCCGGGGTCAGGGGCCCCAAACATGAGTCAGCAGGAAGGGGAGGGGATTTGATCCCGGCCCCAGAGCACAGGGAGAGCCCCGGGAATGGCAAATCCTGGGAAGATCCCACTGGGTTGGCACTTAAATCCCAGTCTGTCCCATAGGGAATGGGGAAAAACCTCTCTCCCTGTCCCATAGGGAATGGGGACACCCCAGTCTGTCCCATAGGGAATGGGGGATATCTCAATCTGTCCCATAGGGAATGGGGACACCCCAGTCTGTCCCACAGGGAATGGGGACACCCCAGTCTGTCCCATAGGGAATGGGGAACACCCCAGTCTGTCCCATAGGGAATGGGGACACCCCAGTCTGTCCCACAGGGAATGGGGACACCCCAGTCTGTCCCATAGGGAATGGGGACACCCCAGTCTGTCCCACAGGGAATAGGGACCCCCCCGCTCTGCCAAATGCCCCCCCTCATGCCAACTCTCTCCTGAGCCCCCACCTCTACTCCTACAGCAGCCCCCCAAGCCCCCCTCAGTCCATTCAGCCCCTGCCTGACCCCTCAAGCCCCCCTCAGACCCCCCAAGACCCCCTCAGACCCCCCAAGACCCCCTCAGTCCCCTCAAGCCCCCCTCAGACCCCCCAAGCCCCCCTCAGACCCCTCAAGCCCCCCTCAGTTCCCCCGAGCCCCCCTCAGACCCCTCAAGGCCCCCTCAGTTCCCTCAGCCCCTGCCTGACCCCTCAAGCCGCCCTCAGATCCCCCGAGCCCCCCTCAGACCCCTCAAGGCCCCCTCAGTCCCCCCTCAGCCCCTGCCTGTGCCCTCACGGCCTCTCCACCCCCCTCAGACCCCCACCATGCCCCCCCAGCCCCCCTGACCCCCTCACGCCCGTCCCAGCCCCTGCCTGTCCCCTCACGCCCCTCAGACCCCCCGAGCCCCCCCAGCCTCCATGTCCCCCCCCGGCCCCCTCAGGCCCTCCCCGGGATGACTCAGGGAAAGCGGGGTCGGCGCGGCCGTGCCGGGGGTGTTCCCGTGGGCATCCCGGGGTGTCCCGGGGGTGCCCCGGAGCCCCCCAGCCCGCTCCCCTCCCTCACCAGACCATGGTGCTCTCCAGAACCATCTTGGCCCCTCAGCGCCGGCCCGCACCCCCCACCCCCGCCAACAACGCGCTCCGCCATTGGTGGGGAGCGCCCAGCCAATCAGCGCGCCCCGTCCTGGCGAGGCGAGGCGCGCGAGGCATGCTGGGAGTTGTAGTCCTGGGGAGGGCGGTGATGGCGCCGGGGGGTCCCCACGTGTCACCAGGGAGAGAGACCACCCACCCCCCCAAATCCTGGGGAGCGGCCCCGCCCTCCGACACCCCCCCAGCGGGGCAGAAATGAGGTGTTTGCACCTCAGGGAGGTCCCATATCCCCCATGGCCCCCAGACTGTCCTCCCCCCTCCCACCACACCCACCCCACCCCTGGGAGGTCCCCTGGCCCCGTGTCCCTCCCCATGACCCCCCACCCCACCCCAGGGAGGTCCCCTGGCCCCATATCCTCCCCCATGACCCCCCACCTTCTCCCCCTGACCCCCCACCCCAAGGAGGTCCCCTGTCCCCGTGTCCCTCCCCCTGACCCCCCACCTTCTCCCCCTGACCCCCCACCCCAAGGAGGTCCCTCATCCCCATGTCCCTCCCCATGACCCCCCACCTTCTCCCCCTGACCCCCCCCCAGCCCAGGGAGGTCCCCATGTCCCCCCCAGCCCCCCAGACCGAGGCAGAGCCGCGGGGGTTCAGCATCACACGTGTATTTGCGTGTCCACGAACGTCACACGGCCCAGGGGACGTCGGGGGGGAACCTCTGGGGGGGCCCAGGGGTGATGAGGATGATGCTGAGGAGGGAGGGAGAGGTCCATCCATCCACATTCCATCCCCTGCTGTCCATCCAGAGCTCCTGGTGACCCTCCTGGGTGTCCCAGGGGTGACCAAGGTGACGGTGACACTGAGCAGGATGAGAGAGTCCATCCCCAGGTGAGAAGAGGTTCATCCCAAGGACAGGAGAGTCCATCCCCAGGTCAGCAAAGGTCCATCCCCAGGTCAGGAAAGGTCCATCCATCCACATTCCATCCCCTGGTGTCCATCCAGAGCTCCTGGTGACCCTCCTGGGTGTCCCAGGGGTGACAAAGGTGATGGTGACACTGAGCAGGACAGGAGAGTCCATCCCCAGGTGAGAAGAGGTTCATCCCAAGGACAAGACAGGTCCATCCTCAGGTCAGGAAAGGTCCATCCATCCACATTCCATCCCCTGCTGTCCACCCAGAGCTCCTGGTGACCCTCCTGGGTGTCCCAGGGGTGACAAGGGTGATGGTGACACCAAGCAGGACGAGAGAGTTCATCCCCAGGACAGCAAAGGTTCATCCCCAGCTCAGCAAAGGTCCATCCCCAGGACAGGAGAAGTCCATCCATCCACATTCCATCCCCTGCTGTCCACCCAGAGCTCCTGGTGACCCTCCTGGGTGTCCCAGGGGTGACCAAGGTGACGGTGACACCGAGCAGGACAAGAGAAATCCATGACCAGGTAAGAAGAGGTCCATCCCCAGCTCAGGAAAGGTCCATCCCCAGCTCAGGAGAGTCCATCCCAAGGTCAGGAAAGGTCCATCCATCCACATTCCATCCCCTGCTGTCCACCCAGAGCTCCTGGTGACCCTCCTGGGTGTCCCAGGGGTGACAAAGGTGACAGTGACACCGAGCAGGACGAGAGAATTCCATCCCTAGATGGGGAAAGGTCCATCCATGCTCCACATCCCATCCCCTGGTGTCCATCCAGAAGCCAGAGCAGCATCACTGGGGAAAGAGCCCCCCCCAGAATTCCCAAATTCCGGCCGTTTCGGGACACGCAGACCCCAAAAAAAAAAATCAAAGGCAGTTTTGAAACACCAGTAACAAAGCAGAGATACAAACACCCCCCCAGTCCCCATTCCTGGGTCGACTATTCCCAGGAAAAAAAAAAGGGATTGAAATCCCAACACTTTAAATACAGCTTCATAAATATTAAATCCTGAAAAAAACAAAAAAAAAAGGAGCCTTGGGGTTGTTTTTTTTCCAAAAAAAAAACACAAAAGGAACCAATCTGAGCTGGGGAGGGAAGGGGGAAAAAAGTGTCTAATATAGACAGTTATTCCAGGGAGAAAAGTGGGGGAATCTGCTGGGAAAAGGGAAAAAAACAACTCCAGCAGGATTGGAGAAGGGTTGGAGGAGCCCTTTGAGATCCAAACTCCTGCTCCACACCCCTCCCAAGGTAAGGCCGTTCCACGTGGGCTTTTGGGAGCAAAAAAGGACATTTTTTTTAAAAATTAAAAATCAAAAAAACCCACCCCCAGCTTTTCCTTAAAAAAATATCAGGGAAGGGGGAGTTGGGAAGAGAAACTCTGGGATATCAACTAAAAAAAAACTCCTTTTCTGCTCTACATTCGTCGCTCCCTTGAGGAAAATTCCCAGAGGAATCTTCAGAAATTCCTGGGGTTTTTTTCAGAAAAAAAAAAAAGGAAGTTTCCAACCTTGAAGAGTCACTTCATTCCTTTTTTTTTGGGGTTTTTTGTGGGTTTTTTTTGCCTTTAAAAAAACAACCATTTGAAGTGAAAATAAATCCGAGTCCGAGGTTTAATCCGGGATCTTGGGAGACTCAGGGGGTGTCCAAAGGTATCCAGGGGTATCCAGAGGCACGTGGCAGCAGGAAAATCCCTCCTTCTTAACCCCAAAAAAAGGTTTTTTTAAAAATCAAGCTTCCAAAAAAACACCTGGAAATTTTTGGGGATTTTCTGTCCCGTTTGGGCCTCGGGAGGTTTTGGCTTCGCTCGGGATCCAGGTGGGATATCAAAAGGAGTTATAAAAACAGGGATGGGGTTGGAGCAGGTGGGTTTGGTCCTGGTTTGGTGGTTTGGTTTTGTTGTTTTTTTTAGGAAAAAGCTTTTTAAAAAAAGTGCCCCTTCACCCTGCAAATCCCAGGAAGGGAGGAGCTTAAAAACCGGGGCTGGGAGAGGTTCCCAAATCCTCCCTGATCCCAAAAATCCTGGGAGGTGGAGAAGGGAGGAGGGGGGAGACAGGAGTTTTTCCTTGGGTTCTGCTCCCCCCCCTTCTCTCCCGTGGGATATTTCCTGGTGCAAACACTTGGAAAAAAAGAAAAAAAACCACCTAAACCAAACCCTATTTTATTAATAAAATATCCTAAGAATTCCCGGACTTGCAGCACTTAAAAAAAGGGCCAGGATTGAATTTGGGAGGAGCAATTAAATTAAAAAAAAAACACCCTGGTCAAAGATACAAAAGAAATCACGTTTTCTTCTGGCACTGAGGAGGCTCCAATGCTCCTTTTTCCCACTGGGAATTCCCCAGGGAGGGGTTTTTTTCCTCCCTGAAAAGTCAGATCCCTTTTCCCAAAGGGTTTCATGGAGCAGCTCCATCCTCCTCCTCCTCCTCTTCCCAGCGGGATTCCGAGGCAGGAGAATCCCCAGGGGGGGATTGAGGAGACTTCCAGGTGCCCCTGGGGCTTTCACACCATCCCAGGTGTATCCAGGGCCTTCCAGCTTCCAGGATTTTGTCCGGAGAGTTTTTAAAAACCAGGAGGAGAAAGGAGGGTTTGTGGGGACAAACCCGGGTCCATCGCGGAGCTGTCGGTGCAGATTCACTGGGGAGGGGGAAACAGGGACAAGGTGAGCAGGGAAAACATTCCCAAAAAGGCATTCCCGAAAATTCTCCGCCCTGGGAAAGGAGTGGAGGGGGTGCTGAGGTTTTATTTACCCCCCCTCAGTCCCATCTGGAATAAAACTGGAGAGGAGATGAAGCCTGGGAAGAGTCACCCCGGGTGTTCCAGAGCCCACTTGGGATCCCCCTGGAGACACCTCTGGAATGTGGAGAACTCCCTGTTCCTGTCCCACCATTCCCAGGGCTTGGGATCCCATTGGAAACACCTCTGGAATGTGGAGAACCCCCTGTTCCTGTCCCACCATTCCCAGGGCTTGGGATCCCACTGGAGACACCCCAGGAACCTGGAGAACCCCCTGTTCCTGTCCCAGCACTTCCAGGGCTTGGGATCCCATTGGAGAACCCCCTGTTCCTGTCCCAGCACTCCCAGGGCTCAGGATCCCACTGGAAACACCTCTGGAATCTGGAGAACCCCCTGTTCCTGTCCCACCACCAGCACAACTCCAGGCCTTCAGGAATGAGGGAATTCCCTGCTTTTTATCCAATCCCAGGTTTTCTCTGATTCCCCCCCCCCTTTTATCCAATTCCCAAATCCACTTTTGGGACAGCAGATCCACCCCCAGGAGCAGGGAGGTGGATTTGGGGAGGGGTGAAGAGCTGCTCCTGCCCCCTACCCCTAACCCATCCCGTGTTCCCAACGGGACAGGGATCACACCAGCCCCAAAATCCTCCCTCCTGATCCATCCCCAGGCTGCCTTTTCCCTCTGGGAATACTCACAAAGCTGATCTCTGTCTCCTGCAGGTCCTGGAGCTGCTCCCTCAGCTCCAGGGAGCGCTCGGGGATGGAGGGGCCGGGGGAGCCGCTGGGGAAACAGAAGGGGGGGGACACCTGTAAAGCAGGTTTTAAAAGGTCAATAAACCACAGATCCAGGGGCCCCTGCTCTTCCCAGCCACGGGAATATCCCGGCACAGCATTCCTTGGGCAAAGTTTTAGGTGGAGGAAGCCAAAAAACCATCTAAAAAATCAAAAAAACACCTAAAAAATCCAAAAAAATCAGCCCTCTGGGTCTAAATATGATGTTTTCCAGAAGGTTCCATGAGCTTTCCAGAAGGTTCCAGGCGATTCCAGGATATCTGGGAGCTGTGGGAGCTCAGTGCTGAGCCCTCCTGGAGTCCCAGAAGATCCCAACCCTCTGGAAAGGTCACACCTTGGATCTCATCACACAAATTTTGGCACCGAAACCTCGCCAAACCAGCCATTCCGGGCCAAATTAACTCCAAATAATCAACAATAATTCGTTAATTAGATTAAAATTAACGAGATTAAAAGCACGACTCCCCCAGGGAAGCAGAAGCCACCCAGCAAGAAGCAGCAGGAACCTGCCAAGGACAACTCAGGGATGGGGACAGGGACGTTCCCACTTGGGAACACTCCGGAACCCCCCACCCACGGCCCAGAACATTCCAGAGGGGCTCCAAAGGCTTGGGAAGGAGTCCAGGAGTTCCATCCTCACCTGTTGGCAGGGGAATTGAGGCCCCCACTGCCCAGGGAGGATGTGGACAGGGTGGTGGCCACCGAGTCGCTGTTGGCTTCGTCCACGGGCAGAGTCCGGGGCAGGAGATCCGGGCGGCCGAGGTGGGACCCTGCAAGGGGAGCCAGCACAATTCCAGGGATCAGGAGCCCACTGGAGACACCCCGGGAACCTGGAGAGCTCCCTGTTTCTGTCCCACCACTCCCAGGGATCAGGGTCCCACTGGAGACACCCCTGGAACCTGGAGAGCCCCCTGTTCCTGTCCCACCACTCCCAGGGATCAGGATCCCATTGGAGACACCCCAGGAACCTGGAGAGCTCCCTGTTCCTGTCCCAGCACTTCCAGGGCTTGGGATCCCATTGGAGAGCCCCCTGTTCCTGTCCCACCACCAGCACAATTCCAGGACTTGGGATCCCCCTGGAGACACCTCTGGAACCTGGAGAACCCCCTGTTCCTGTCCCACCATTCCCAGGGCTTGGGATCCCACTGGAAACACCTCTGGAATCTGGAGAACCCCCTGTTCCTGTCCCACCACTCCCAGGGATCAGGATCCCATTGGAGACACCCCGGGAACCTGGAGAGCTCCCTGTTTCTGTCCCAGCACTCCCAGGGATCAGGATCCCATTGGAGACACCTCTGGAATGTGGAGAACCCCCTGTTCCTGTCCCAGCATTCCCAGGGTTTGGGATCCCACTGGAGACACCCCTGGAACCTGGAGAGCCCCCTGTTCCTGTCCCACAACTTCCAGGGCTTGGGATCCCACTGGAGACACCTCTGGAATGTGGAGAACCCCCTGTTCCTGTCCCACCACCAGCACAATTCCAGGGATCAGGATCCCACTGGAGACACCCCAGGAACCTGGAGAGCCCCCTGTTCCTGTCCCACAACTTCCAGGGCTTGGGATACCCCTGGAGACAAACCAGGAATCCCCCTGTTCCTGTCCCACCACCAGCACAATTCCACAGCTTGGGATCCCACTGGAGACACCTCTGGAATGTGGAGAACTCTCTGTTCCTGTCCCACCACCAGCACAATTCCAGGGCTTGGCATCCCACTGGAGAAACCCCTGTTCCTGTCCCACAAATTCCAGGGCTCGGGATCCCCCTGGAGACACCTCTGGAACCTGGAGAACCCCCTGTTCCTGTCCCACCATTCCCAGGGCTTGGGATCCCACTGGAAACACCTCTGGAATCTGGAGAACCCCCTGTTCCTGTCCCACCACTTCCAGGGCTTGGGATCCCATTGGAGAGCCCCCTGTTCCTGTCCCACCACCAGCACAATTCCAGGGCTTGGGATCCCATTGGAAACACCTCTGGAATGTGGAGAACCCCCTGTTCCTGTCCCAGCATTCCCAGGGCTTGGGATCCCACTGGAAACACCTCTGGAATGTGGAGAACCCCCTGTTCCTGTCCCACCACTCCCAGGGATCAGGATCCCATTGGAGACACCCCAGGAACCTGGAGAACCCCCTGTTCCTGTCCCAGCACTCCCAGGGTTTGGGATCCCCCTGGAGACACCCCCGGAACCCCAAAAATCATATTTTTTCCCTATTTTCTCCGCCCAGCTCCGCAGGCAGGCAGCTCCAACGGGATCAAAGGCTGGAAAACCAGGGATTTTTGGGCTTTGGGGGGTTTTTCCCAACCTTGCTCCACGTCTGCCTCGGTGGTCACTTGTGCTTTGGGGTCGGAGCCCCCGTGGAGCTGGGCCGGGATCCCCCCCGGGCAGCTCCGTCTGGGAACGGCGGCGCCGCTCCGGCTCTTCTTGGAAGGGGAGGCTTTCACTGCCAGGCAGAAACAGATTTTAATAGTTTACATTCTTTTTTAATATTTAATTTTTTTAAGTTTTTAATATTTTAATTTTATAAAAATATTTTCTGAATATTTTAATTTTTAAATATTTAAATTTTTAAATATTTTAATTTTTCTAGATTTTATTTTTAATATTGTTTTCATATTTTATTTTTAAATATTTTTAATTTTTATATATTTTAAATTTAATATTTTAATTTTTAAAATATTTTTAGTATTAAAATATTTTATTTTTTAATATTTAATTTTTTAAAGGTTTTAATATTTTAAATTTTTTATATTTTTAATATTTTAATTTTTTCATATTTTAATTTTATAATTTAATGTTTAATATTTTAATTTTTATATATTTAAAAATTTGTTGAATATTTTAATTTTTTAATTTTTTTTTATATTTTATGTGTTTTCTTTAAAAAATATGGTTTTAGTTCTGGGGGAAAAAAAACAGGGAGAAAAGCAGGGAAAGAATGGAATTGCAAACTCTCACGTGGGATTTTTCTATTTTTTCCAAGGAAAACGAGTGGGGTTTTTAATATTTTAATTTTTTATACATATATTTTATTTTTTTAATTTTTTAATTTTTAATTTTTTTTTAATATTATAATTTTTTTTTTAATTCCAAGGCAGGAAGTTCCCATCGGATTAAAACCTGAAAAACGGGGTTTTTTATTAACAGTTTAAATTTTTTTTTAACGTTCTAATTATTTTTAATATTTTATTTTTTTTTTTAAAAAACAGGGAGAAAAGCAGGGAAAGACCATGTTGCACATGAAGCACTGGAACCTCTCTTTTTTTATATTTTAATTTTTTATATTTTAATTTAATATATATATATATATTAATATTTTAGTATTTTAAATTTTTTTTAACATTTTAATTTTTTATATTTATATTTAATTTTTTTTTATATTTTAATTTTTTTTAGTAGTTTAATCTCTGGGGGAAAAAAAAAACAGGAAGAAAAGCAGGGAAAGAAGGAAATTCCAAACCCTCACGTGGGATTTTCTTGAAGACCGTGTTGCACATGAAGCGCTGGAACCTCTCAGCATAAAAGCTGGGCCTGTGCACAGACACCGTGTCCTGGGGGGGCAAAAATACAAATATTAGTGAGGAAACAACAGCAAAAAACAGGGGAAATTCAGAAAAACCACCTATTTCTGACAGGGAGATTTTTGTGCCTGGGAAATCCGGGATTCCGAGCCCAGAGTGGTTGGAAAAGGCTCAAAAAAGTGGTTTTTTCCCCCAAAAAAGGGCTGTTTTCACTCACCCCATCGTGCACCAGGGCCTTCCACGAGTGCTCCAACTTCTTCACAAACCTGGCAAGGGAGAAGAATATTAATATTCTAATTCTTAATATTAATAAATAATAAGATTGTAATTTATTATAAATAACTAATAATGAATTATAAGGGGTATTATAATTTTTTAATATAAAATAATAGATTTTATTAATTACAATATAGAATTATAATAACATTATATATAATAATATAAAATATATAATATATATTATATTATATAAAACAATAAATATAATTATTATAATTATAATTTTAATGTTATTTATAATATTTATATATTTATATTATATTTCTATAATATTATAAATATATATTTATAAATACATTTATTAGAAAAATATATATTTTTATATTTTTATAATATGTATAGTATATTTATAATATTATTATATGTTTATGATTTTATAATTACTTATTATAAAAATCTATTTTATTAATTATACTATATAACTATAATAATATTACATATAATAATATAATATATAAAATAATATATATTGTGAAATATATAATAAAATATAATTATAATCATAATAATAAATTATTATTAACATAAATTATAATTTATATAATAGCTACTTAATATGAAATAATATGTTTTATTAATTATAATATATAATAGTAATATTATTTATAATAATACATGTAATAGAATATATAATAGAATATATAACAATAAATATATTATAATTATAATTTTAATATTATTTGTTCTAAAAATAAAATATAACTTATTATAATACATTATAATAAAAATAAAATAATTTTTGAAAATATTTAAACATTTTTTAAAAATAATTTTAATTTTAAAATATTTTAAATA
Source organism: Pseudopipra pipra (assembly GCF_036250125.1). Taxonomy (NCBI): domain Eukaryota; kingdom Metazoa; phylum Chordata; class Aves; order Passeriformes; family Pipridae; genus Pseudopipra; species Pseudopipra pipra. The sequence continues at coordinate 868,361 of NC_087577.1, forward strand.
TTTTAAAAATATTTAAAATATTTAAAAAATATTTAAAAATTTAAGAAAATATTTAAAATAAAAATAAAATCATTTTTAAAAAGGTTTATCCCTGTTTTTAGGCATTTTTTGAGAGTCAATCTAGACCAAATTCCTCCTGACTCAACCTGATTCAACGCAGGATCAATTCATTAATTAATGAAGCCCTTAATTAATGAGTGCCCCACCTGTAGGACTGCAGGACGTCGATGATGCCGATGTAGAGCAGCAGCCGCTCCCCCCGGGAATTCCGGGCGGGAATTCCTCCCATCCTAGGAGAGCCCAGGGGTCAGCCAGGGAATCCTGGAATTGGGCTGGAAAACCCCTTTTCCCACACCTCCCACTGCCCCAGGTCATTCCAACACTCCAGGGATGGGGCAGCCATGGAATAACCTGTGCCAAGATCTCCCTACTCTTCCAGGGAAGAACTTATCCCTAAAATCCCATCTGGAATGGTTGGGGTTGGAAGGACCTCGGCCATGGACACCTCACACTATCCCAGGTCACTCCTGGGACACTCCCAGGGATGGGGCAGCCATGGAAGAACCTGTGCCAGGGTCTCATCACCCTCCCAGGGAAGAATTTATCCCTAAAATCCCACCTGGAATGGTTGGGGTTGGAATCCACCAAGATCCCCCAGACCTTGGCCATGGACACCTCACACTATCTCAGGTCACTCCAACACTTCCAGGGATGGGGCAGCCATGGAATAACCTCTGCCAAGGTCTCATCACCCTCCAGGGAAGAACTTATCCCTAAAATCCCACCTGGAATGGTTGGGGTTGGAAGGACCTTCAAGATCCCCCAGACCTTTTCCCACACCTCCCACTGCCCAGGTCATTCCAACACTTCCAGGGATGGGGCAGCCATGGAATAACCTCTGCCAGGGTCTCATCACCCTCCCAGGGAAGAACTTATCCCTAAAATCCCACCTGGAATGGTTTGGGTTGGAAGGACCTTCAAGATCCACCTCCCGCTCTCCCAGGCCGCTCCAACCCCTCCGGGAACAGCAGAACCCCCTTCCCTCCCACTGGAGCTTTACTGGGAGATCCCCTCTGGCCTTACTGGTCGTCGGTCTCGATGGTTCCCCCCCTCCTGGCCTCTCCCTGGATGGATTCCATGGCCGTGGAGTACAGGGCCTTCTGCGCCGCCGGGCGCCGCGTGTCGGCCGGGGCCGCGCCGTCGGCCAGGCCCTGCTCCCGCTGCGCCAGGTCCATGTTGTGGATGGCCACCAGCAGGCTGTAATCCATGATCTTGAAGCTCTGCAGGACCTTTGGGGGGGGAAAGGCAACCAAAAGTTTGGGATGGTTTTAATCCCTGGTGAAACAGAGCCGGGATTTTTAAAGGCTGAAAATCCTGCTCCGAGAAGAGGCTCCCACAGATCCCACTCCGAGGAATTTTGCTGCATTTAGGTTGGAATGACAGGGACAGGAAACGTGTTATGAGGTTAATGTTAATCTCATGTTATGAGATTAATTAAGGGAGAGACAGAAAATATGAGATTAATTAAGGGAGAGAAGGTGTCAGGCTCTGAGAGGCCTCTTTGTCCTTGGTGTGCTCTGTCCTAATGAAATATAACAAAAAGGTTAACTTAGTAGTCATAAATTAGATAAAATGGACATTTGGGGGGTTGGAGAGCTGAGTAAAGGGGTTTTTAGTAAGACTTTCTTCAGGAAGAGCTGAAAAGTTCATGAAGATGAGGAGCAAGAAAACCCCACGAGGCCGAAGAAGCTGGAACGACCCTCAAGGATTTCCCCAAAAGGATGACTCGGCCTCAAGCTCCACCTGAACCCTGCCTGATATCAATATTACAACTGGATGATGTCATTGTGATGAATATTCATGTCAAATATTATAATCCCTCACTAAAATTGTATAAATTGTATAAATTTTCACTGAGAGCTTCGGAGCTGGTTCGTCCGGCGTGAGCTGGTTGGACTCAAAATTTTATTTTGTTGCTGAAAATAAACACCTTTGCTGATTCCATAATTCTATGATTCCATGATTCTATGATTCTATAATTCTGTGGTTCTCTAATTTCATGATTCCATGATTGTGTGATTCTACGATTCTATGATTCCATGATTCTATAATTCTATGATTCTATAATTCCATGATTCCATGATTCCATGATTCCATGATTCTATAATTCTATAATTCTATGATCCTATAATTCTGCGATTCTACGATTCCATGATTCTATAATTCTATGGTTCTTTGATTCCATGATTCTGTGATTGTGTGATTTTATAATTCTATAATTCCATGATTCTATAATTCTATAATTCTCTGATTCTCTGCTCCCTCCCTTCCTCTCCAGAGACGGAAGGTTGCAAACACAGCCACTGCTTTCCGGCCACACCACCCCAAAACCTCCCCGTTCCCCCAAACCTAAGGCAGAGCCACCACCCCCTTTCCCAGGAAAAGGCTGAAAATCCCAGGAAATCCCAGGAAATCCCAGGAAATCCCAGGAAATCCCAGGAAATCCCAGGAAATCTCCCCCCCCAGCTCACCAGGCAGTCCCTCTGCAGCGTCTTGCACAGCGCGTTGTACATGTCCGAGTCCAGGAAGAGCCCGTCGGGGACGTCCTGCATGAAATCCAGGTCCTTGTAGGTGGGGAAGACCTTCTCCCTCTCCTTCTGGGAGGCCCTGCGCTTGTAGGTGGAGCCCTTGAGGTCGTACTTGAGGTGCATCTTCACCGAGCGGGGCAGGAGGTTGTTCATCACCACGATCCTGATGTTCTTCCCGCCCGCCTGGACGCAGTAGAGCCCGTAAAACTTGGGAAGGAGAGTCCGGGGGTTCTGGTTCAGGTTCTGGAAGGCCAAAAACAGGGAAAGACATCGTGGGAACCATCCATGAAACCCTGGTTCAAAGGGGAACCCGGGGAAGAGACGGGACAGGCTGGAGGGAGGAAGGGGTTTGTTGTTCGTTCGCTCAAGTTGAGGCTTCAGAGCAAAAGATCTCGGGCTCAATCTTTGAAATTTGGCCCTCAGGCAGAGCTAAATCTATCAGGATAAAGCTGGGTCTAAACTCTCGTGGCGGCAGAGACACTGGACAGAATTAGGGAGGAAAACAACGTGGGTTTGGGATACAACCACAGCACAAACATCTGTGGGTTTAAGAGGAATTTAAAGAGCTGAACTCTGTGACCAGACTGAGCTCAACCTTTCAAATCTGGCCCTTAGGCCGAGCTAAATCTATCAGGATTGAGCTGAGTCTAAACTCTCGTGGCTGCAGAGACACTGGACAGAATTAGGGAGGAAAACAACGTGGTTTTGGGACACAATCACAGCATGGGTGGGTTTAGGAGGAGCTTCAGGAATCAACTGAGGTCCAACATTGCTGAACTCTGAGTGGCTAGACTGAGCTTAACCTTTTAAATCTGGCCCTTAGGCCGAGCTAAATCTATCAGGATAAAGCTGGGTCTAAACTCTCGTGGCTGCAGAGACACTGGACAGAATTAGGGAGGAAAACAACGTGGGTTTGGGATACAACCACAGCACAAACATCTGTGGGTTTAAGAGGAATTTAAAGAGCTGAACTCTGTGACCAGACTGAGCTCAACCTTTTACATCTGGCCCTCAGGCCGAGCTAAATGCATCAGGATTGAGCTGGGTCTAAACTCTTGTGGCTGCAGAGACACTGGACAGAATTAGGAAGGAAAACCACCTGTTTTTGGGACACAATCAGAGCATGGGTGGGTTTAGGAGGAGCTTCAGGAATCAACTGAGGTCCAACAGCGTGGAATTCTGAGTGGCCAGACTGAGCTTAAACTTTTAAATTTGGCCCTTAGGCTGAGCTAAATCTATCAGGATTGAGCTGAGTCTAAACTCTCGTGGCTGCAGAGACACTGGACAGAATTAGGGAGGAAAACAACGTGGGTTTGGGATACAACCACAGCACAAACATCTGTGGGTTTAAGAGGAATTTAAAGAGCTGAACTCTGTGACCAGACTGAGCTCAACCTTTCAAATCTGGCCCTTAGGCCGAGCTAAATCTATCAGGATTGAGCTGGGTCTAAACTCTCGTGGCTGCAGAGACACTGGACAGAATTAGGAAGGAAAACCACCTGGTTTTGGGACACAATCACAGCATGGGTGGGTTTAGGAGGAGCTTCAGGAATCAACTGAAGTCCAACATTGCTGAACTCTGAGTGGCCAGACTGAGCTCAACCTTTTAAATCTGGCCCTTAGGCCGAGCTGAACATGTCAGGATAAAGCTGGGTCTAAACTCTCGTGGCTGCAGAGACACTGGACAGAATTAGGGAGGAAAACAACGTGGTTTTGGGATATAATCACAGCACAAACATCTGTGGGGTTAGGAGGAGTTTAAGGAGTTCAACTGTGCTGAACTCTGTGCAGCCAGACTGAGCTCAACCTTTTAAATCCAGCCCTTAGACCAAGCTGGATGTATCAGGGTTGAGCTGGGTCTAAACTCTTGTGGCTGCAGAGACACTGGACAGAATTAGGAAGGAAAACAACACGGTTTTGGGACATAATCACAGCACAAACATCTGTGGGTTTAGGAGGAGTTTAAGGAGTTCAACTGAAGTCCAACAGTGCTCAACTCTGCATGGCCAGACTGAGCTTAACCTTTTAAATCTGGCCCTTAGGCTGAGCTGGATGTATCAAGATCAAGCTGGGTTTAAACTCTCAGGGCTGCAGAGACACTGGACAGAATTAGGGAGGAAAACAACGTGGTTTTGGGATACAACCACAGCACAAACATCTGTGGGTTTAGGAGGAGTTTATCAGGATTTAGGCTGAGCTAAATGCATCAGGATTGAGCTGGGTCTAAACTCTCGAGGCTGCAGAGACACTGGACAGAATTAGGAAGGAAAACAACATGTTTTTGGGATATAATCACAGCACAAACATCTGTGGGGTTAGGAAGAGTTTAAAGAGCTGAACTCTGTGACCAGACTGAGCTTAACCTTTTAAATCTGGCCCTTAGGCTGAGCTGGATGTACCAGGGTTGAGCTGGGTCTAAACTCTTGTGGCTGCAGAGACACTGGACAGAATTAGGGAGGAAAACAACGTGGTTTTGGGACATAATCACAGCACAAATATCTGTGGGGTTAGGAAGAGTTTAAAGAGCTGAACTCTGTGACCAGACTGAGCTCAACCTTTCAAATCTGGCCCTTAGGCCGAGCTGGATGTACCAGGGTCGAGCTGGGCCTAAATTCCTGTGTCCAAGGCCAGGCTGGACGGGGCTCCTGGGAGGTGTCCCTGCCCAGGCCCTGGATGAGCTCAAGGCGCTTTCACCCCACACCTCTCCGTGATCCCAGTTGGGCTGGGCTGGCTCCAGGGCAGCATTCCCAAGATTCCCAAGGTTCCCAAGATTCCCAGCATTCCCACTCACCATGTAGTAGCCAGGCAGCAGCTTCTGCAGGAACTCGGCCTCCTTGTGCTGCACGGTCTTGATGATGAACTCGTCGTCGCTGGACACGTAGAAGAGGGAGCCGCTGGCGCCCGAGTTGGAGAGCTCGATGAGGGGCTCGCTGCACAGGGAATACTGAGGGGAAAAAGGGATCAGGGAATGTGGAATTCCCACAGGGAACTCGAGTTGGAGAGCTCGATGAGGGGCTCGCTGCACAGGGAATACTGAGGGGAAAAAGGGATCAGGGAATGTGGAATTCCCACAGGGAACTCGAGTTGGAGCTCGATGAGGGGCTCGCTGCACAGGGAATACTGAGGGAAAATCGGGAAAAGGGATCAGGGAACGTGGAATTCCCACAGGGAACTCGAGTTGGAGCTCGATGAGGGGCTCGCTGCACAGGGAATACTGAGGGGAAAAAGGGATCAGGGAATGTGGAATTCCCACAGGGAACTCGAGTTGGAGCTCGATGAGGGGCTCGCTGCACAGGGAATACTGAGGGGAAAAAGGGATCAGGGAATGTGGAATTCCCACAGGGAACTTGAGTTGGAGCTCGATGAGGGGCTCGCTGCACAGGGAATACTGAGGGGAAAAAGGGATCAGGGAATGTGGAATTCCGGCAGGGAACTCGAGTTGGAGCTCGATGAGGGGCTCGCTGCACAGGGAATACTGAGGGGAAAAAGGGATCAGGGAATGTGGAATTCCCACAGGGAACTCGAGTTGGAGCTCGATGAGGGGCTCGCTGCACAGGGAATACTGAGGGGAAAAAGGGATCAGGGAATGTGGAATTCCAGCAGGGAACTCGAGTTGGAGCTCGATGAGGGGCTCGCTACACAGGGAATACTGAGGGGAAAAAGGGATCAGGGAATGTGGAATTCCCACAGGGAACTCGAGTTGGAGCTCGATGAGGGGCTCGCTGCACAGGGAATACTGAGGGGGAAAAAGGGATCAGGGAATGTGGAATTCCCACAGGGAACTCGAGTTGGAGCTCGAGGAGGGGCTCGCTGCACAGGGAATACTGCAGGAAAATCAGGAAAAGGGATCAGGGAACGCGGAATTCCGGCAGGGAATGGGCGGGGAAAGGGGGAAAAGGGATCAGGGAACACGGAATTCCGGCAGGGAACTCGAGTTGGAGCTCGAGGAGGGGCTCGCTGCACAGGGAATACTGCAGGAAAATCGGGAAAAGGGATCAGGGAATGTGGAATTCCAGCAGGAAACTCGAGTTGGAGAGCTCGATGAGGGGCTCGCTGCACAGGGAATACTGCAGGAAAAGAGGGAAAAGGGATCAGGGAACGCGGAATTCCGGCAGGGAACTCGAGTTGGAGCTCGATGAGGGGCTCGCTGCACAGGGAATACTGGGGAAAAGGGGGAAAAGGGATCAGGGAACACGGAATTCCAGCAGGGAACTCGAGTTGGAGCTCGATGAGGGGCTCGCTGCACAGGGAATACTGAGGGGAAAAAGGGAAAAGGGATCAGGGAACATGGAATTCCGGCAGGGAACGGGTGGGGAAAGGGGGGAAAGGGATCAGGGAACACGGAATTCCGGCAGGGAACGGGCGGGGAAAGGGGGAAAAGGGATCAGGGAACACGGAATTCCAGCAAGGAATGGGTGGGGAAAGGGGGAAAAGGGATCAGGGAACATGGAATTCCAGCAGGGAACTCGAGTTGGAGCTCGAGGAGGGGCTCGCTGCACAGGGAGTACTGCGGGAAAATCGGGAAAAGGGATCAGGGAACGTGGAATTCCGGCAGGGAACTCGAGTTGGAGCTCGATGAGGGGCTCGCTGCACAGGGAATACTGGGGAAAAGGGGGAAAAGGGATCAGGGAACACGGAATTCCGGCAGGGAACGGGCGGGGAAAGGGGGAAAAGGGATCAGGGAACACGGAATTCCAGCAAGGAATGGGTGGGGAAAGGGGGAAAGGGATCAGGGAACACGGAATTCCAGCAGGGAACTCGAGTTGGAGCTCGATGAGGGGCTCGCTGCACAGGGAATACTGAGGAAAAGAGGGAAAAGGGATCAGGGAACACGGAATTCCGGCAGGGAACTCGAGTTGGAGCTCGATGAGGGGCTCGCTGCACAGGGAATACTGAGGGGAAAAGAGGGAAAAGGGATCAGGGAACGTGGAATTCCCACAGGGAACTCGAGTTGGAGCTCGATGAGGGGCTCGCTGCACAGGGAATACTGGGGAAAATCGGGAAAAGGGATCAGGGAACATGGAATTCCGGCAGGGAATGGGTGGGGAAAGGGGGAAAAGGGATCAGGGAACACGGAATTCCAGCAGGGAACTCGAGTTGGAGCTCGATGAGGGGCTCGCTGCACAGGGAATACTGGGGGGAAAAAGGGAAAAGGGATCAGGGAACATGGAATTCCGGAAGGGAACAGGCAGGGAACTCACCCAGCGCCGGGCTGGAGAAATAAATCTCTGGGTTTAAGTGTTTGGGTAAATATTAAATGAGTGTGTGTGCAAAGTTTCTGAATATTTGTGTGAGATTCAAAAGAATTACATATTATATATTATATATATTGCAAATTATATACTATATATTATATATTACATAATATATACTATGTACTATATAGCATATATTACATATTATAAACTATATACTATATAGTATATAATATTAGAGTATATACACATAATATTATAGTATTATCTCTTGTATATTACCTACTGCATATCATATATTATATACTACATATTCTATACACCATTCAAAAAAAAGCTGTGAAAAACACCCATTCTAAAGTCTTTGAGGAATTGGGAAAATTCCCCAAAAATTCCCCAAAAAAATCACAAAAAAAATCCCAAAAAAATCCCAAAAAAATCCCCAAAAAAATCACAAAAAAATCACAAAAAAATCACAAAAAATCACAAAAAAATCACAAAAAAATCACAAAAAAATCACAAAAAAATCACAAAAAAATCCCAAAAAAATCCCAAAAAATCCCAAAAAATCCAAAAAAAATCCAAAAAAAATCCCCAAAAAATCCCAAAAAAATCCCAAAAAAATCACAAAAAAATCCCCAAAAAAACCCAAAAAAATCCCCAAAAAATCACAAAAAAATCACAAAAAAAATCAAAAAAAATCAAAAAAAATCACAAAAAAATCACAAAAAAAATCACAAAAAATCCCCAAAAAATCACAAAAAAATCACAAAAAAAAAATCAAAAAAAATCCCCAAAAAATCCCCAAAAAATCACAAAAAAATCCCAAAAAAATCCCCAAAAAAATCCCAAAAAAATCCCAAAAAAATCCCCAAAAAATCCCCAAAAAATCAAAAAAAAATCACAAAAAAATCACAAAAAAACCACAAAAAAACCACAAAAAAATCACAAAAAAATCACAAAAAACCCACAAAAAACCCACTAAAAATCACAAAAAAATCACAAAAAAATCACAAAAAAATCACAAAAAAATCACAAAAAAATCACAAAAAAATCCCAAAAAATCCCAAAAAAATCCCAAAAAAATCACAAAATTCCAAAAAAATCACAAAATCCCCAAAAACCCATGGAATCCCAAGCCCCTCACCAGGTAGTCGTCGGGGCGGATCCCGAAGAGCTCCCGGAAGTAGCGGAAGGCGACGGGGGCGTAGGTTTTGAACCGGAAGTCGTTGTAGTGATGGGCCGGGGTCAGGTTGCTGCCCTCGCTGCACGGGGGGAGACAGGGGTTGGGAATATCCATAGGGATTGGGAGAATCCACAGGGATTGGGAGAATCCATAGGGAGTGGGAGAATCCATAGGGAGTGAGAGAATCCACAGGGAAGTGGGAAAATCCACAGGGAAGTGATCCCGGAGGAGCCGGGGCTGGGCGATTCCAGCAGGGAAGGGACGAGGGGTTTGGGGATATTCCCGGGGATTTTGGGATGAGGGGTTTGGGGATATTCCCAGGGATTTTGGGATGAGGGCTTTGGGGATATTCCCAGGGATTTAAGGATGTTCAGTAGGAAAAGGGATGAGGGGTTTGGGGATATTCCCAGGGATTTCAGGACATTCAGTAGGAAGGGATGAGGGCTTTGGGGACATTCCCAGGGATTTAGGGATGAGGGGTTTGGGGATATGCCCAGAGATTTCAGTAGAAAGGGATGAAGGCTTTGAGGATATTCCCAGGGATTTTAGGGATGTTCAGTAGGAAGGGATGAAGGGTTTGGGGATATCCCCAGGGATTTTGGGATGAGGGGTTTGGGGATATTCCCAGATATTTCAGTAGAAAAGGATGAAGGGTTTGGGGATATTGGGAAGGGATTTTGGGACAAGGGGTTTGGGGATATTCCCAGAGATTTCAGTAGAAAGGGATGAAGGGTTTGGGGATATTGGGAAGGGATTTTGGGACAAGGGGTTTGGGGATATTCCCAGGGATTTCAGGATGAGGGGTTTGGGGACACTCCCAGGGATTTATGAGGGGTTTGGGGATATTCCCAGGGACGAGGGGTTTGGGGGCATTCCCGGGGATCTGGGGGTATTCCCGGGGATTTGGGGCCATTCCCAGGGATTTTGGGAAGGGACGAGGGGTTTGGGAACATTCCCAGGGCCAAGGGGTTTGGGGACATTCCCAGGGATTTCAGGACGAGGGGTTTGGGGATATTCCCAGAGATTTTGGGACAAGGGGTTTGGGGACATTCCCAGGGATTTCAGGATGTTCAGCAGGAAGGGATGAAGGGTTTGGGAATATTCCCAAGGATTTCAAGATGTTCAGTAGGAAAAGGGACGAGGGCTTTGGGGATATTCCCAGGGATGAGGGCTTTGGGGATATTCCCAGGGCCAAGGGGTTTGGGGCCATTCCCAGGGATTTCAGGACGAGGGGTTTGGGGATATTCCCGGGGATTTTAGGGATGTTCAGTAGGAAAAGGGCCGAGGGGTTTGGGGATATTCCCAGGGATTTCAGGACGAGGGGTTTGGGGATATTCCCAGGGCTGAGGGGTTTGGGGATATTCCCAGGGATTTATGAGGGGTTTGGGGATATTCCCAGGGCCGAGGGGTTTGGGGCCATTCCCAGGGATTTCAGGACGAGGGGTTTGGGGATATTCCCAGGGATTTTGGGATGAGGGGTTTGGGGATATTCCCAGGGATTTCGGGACGAGGGGTTCGGGATTTCGGTTTCGATCCCGGGGATTTGGGGATATTCCCGGGGCCTTGGGGCCATTCCCAGGGATTTGGGGCCATTCCCAGGGATTTGGGAGCGCCAGACCTGGGGAAGAAGATGCTCTCCACCACGTAGAAGTCCTGCATGAGCACGTCGCGCTCGGGTTTGGTGCTGAGGCTGCCCACGGTGTGGGTGATGCCCAGCTGGATCGCGCCCTTCAGCGCCGACGACGTCGTCTGGGGGGCACAAAAACCGGGAATGGGAAGGAGGTAAAAGGGCCTGGATTGGTCCCTTTTCCTACTGAACGTCCTGGAATCCTTGGGAATATCCTCAAACCCCTCGGCCCTGGGAATATCCCCAAATTCCTCATCCCGAAATCCCTGGGAATATTCCCAAACCCCTCATCCTGAAATCCCTGGGAATATTCCCAAACCCCTCATCCCGAAATCCCCGGGAATATTCCCAAACCCCTCATCCCTGGGAATATCCCCAAACCCCTTGTCCTTAAATCCCTGGGAATATCCCCAAACCCCTCATCCCAAAATCCCTGGGAATATCCCCAAATCCCTCATCCCAAAATCCCTGGGAATATCCTCAAACCCCTGGTCCTGAAATCCCTGGGAATATCCCCAAACTCCTCATACCAAAATCCCTGGGAATATCCCCAAACCCCTCGTCCCTTTTCCTATTGAATGTCCCTAAATCCCCCAGAATATCCCCAAACCTCTCGTCCCTTTTCCTATTGAACATCCCTAAATCCCCAGGAATATCCTCAAAACCCCTCATCCCAAAATCCCTGTGAACATCCCAAACCCCTCATCCTGAAATCCCTGGGAATATCCTCAAACTCCTCATCCCTTCCTACTGAACATCCCAAAATCCCTGGGAATATCCCCAAACCCCTCATCCCAAAATCCCTGGGAATATCCCCAAACCCCTCATCCTGAAACCCCTGGGAATATCCTCAAACTCCTCATACCTTTTCCTACTGAACATCCCAAAATCCCTGGGAATATCCCCAAACCCCTCATCCTGAAACCCCTGGGAATATTCCCAAACCCCTCATCCCTGGGAATATCCCCAAACCCCCTGTCCTTAAATCCCTGGGAATGTCCCCAAACCCCTCGTCCTTAAATCCCTGGGAATGTCCCCAAACCCCTCGTCCCTTTTCCTACTGAACATCCCAAAATCCCTGGGAATGTCCTCAAACTCCTCATTCCTTCCTACTGAACATCCCTAAAATCCCTGGGAATATTCCCAAACCCCTCATCCCTGGGAATATCCCCAAACCCCTCATCCTGAAATCCCTGGGAATATCCCCAAACCCCTCATCCTGAAATCCCTGGGAATATCCCCAAACCCCTCATCCCTGCGAATATCCCCAAACCCCTCGTCCTTAAATCCCTGGGAATATCCCCAAACCCCTTGTCCTTAAATCCCTGGGAATATCCCCAAACCCCTTGTCCTTAAATCCCTGGGAATGTCCCCAAACCCCTCGTCCTGAAATCCCTGGGAGTATCCTCAAACCCCTCATCCCAAAATCCCTGGGAATATCCCCAAACTCCTCATCCCTTCCTGCTGAACATCCCTAAAATCCCTGGAATGTCCCCAAACCCCTCATCCCAAAATCCCCGGGAATATTCCCAAACTCCTCATCCCTTTTCCTACTGAACATCCTGAAATCCCTGGGAATATTCCCAAACCCCTCATCCCTGGGAATATCCCCAAACCCCTCGTCCTGAAATCCCTGGGAATATCCCCAAACTCCTCATCCCAAAATCCCCAGGAATATCCCCAAACCCCTCATCCCAAAATCCCTGGGAATATCCCCAAACCTCTCCTGCCTTTTCCTACTGAACATCCCAAAATCCCTGGGAATATCCCCAAACCCCTGGTCCTAAAATCCCCGGGAATATCCTCAAACTCCTCATCCCTTCCTACTGAACGTCCCTAAATCCCTGGGAATATCCCCAAACCCCTCATCCCAAAATCCCTGGGAATATCCCCAAACTCCTCATCCCTAAATCCCTGGGAATATCCCCAAACCCCTCATCCCTTTTCCTACTGCACATCCCAAAATCCCTGGGAATATCCCCAGAGCAGACCTGGGAATGAGGTTTAACCCCCCCCCTCCCTCCAGAGCACAAAAAGCTCCTTTTTTTTCCTTTGGGATTTTCCATCATTCCCAAACTTCCAACACACGATTCCTCGGGAAAAAAAAGGGAATAAAGGAGCTGGAAAAGGGGGAAAAACGACCCAAAATTTACCTTTTTGTAGGTGGTTTCCCCCGTGGAATCCACCCCTCTGTGGCCTTTCCTGATGGTCTGGCTGGAACCTCCCGGCATCTGGGAAAACAGGGAAAATTGGGAAGAGCCAGGGATGGAAAACGGGATATTTGAGAGGATTTTTGCTGCCTGGAACCACTGGAATAATCTGGGGGTTTTTCCAGGACAAACTGGGGGGGTTTGGAGCAGGAATTCCAAAGGAAAAGCTGCCCCCAAGTTTAAGGCTGAGGTGGGAAAGGAGCAGGAAAACCTCTGGAATTTGGGATTCTCCTGATTTCCCAAAGGAAAAGCTGCCCCCAGGTTTAACCCTGAGGTGGGAAAGGAGCAGGAAAAACCTCTGGAATTTGGGATTCTCCCCATTTCCCAAAGGAAAAGCTGCCTCCAGCATTCCCAGGTTTAAGCCTGATGTGGGAAAGGAGCAGGAAAAACCTCTGGAATTTGGGATTCTCCCCATTTCCCAAAGGAAAAGCTGCCCCCAGGTTTAACCCTGACTCATGAAAGGAGCAGGAAAAACCTCTGGAATTTGGGATTCTCCCCATTTCCCAAAGGAAAAGCTGCCCCCAGGTTTAAAACTGGCTTGGGAAAGGAGCAGGAAAAACCCCTGGAATTCGGGATTCTCCCCATTTCCCAAAGGAAAAGCTGTCCCCAGGTTTAACCCTGAGGTGGGAAAGGAACAGGAAAAACCTCTGGAATTTGGGATTCTCCCCATTTCCCAAAGGAAAAGCTGCCTCCAGCATTCCCAGGTTTAACCCTGAGGTTGGAAAGGAGCAGGAAAAACCTCTGGAATTTGGGATTCTCCCCATTTCCCAAAGGAAAAGCTGCCCCCAGGTTTAACCCTGAGGTGGGAAAGGAGCAGGAAAACCCCTGGAATTCGGGATTCTCCCAGACTTACCTCGGGGGTCAGGGATTTCTTGACAGTGGAAGAACCTGCCAGGAGGAAAAGCCACGCTCAGGGAGGGTCATTCCCAAAAAAAAGAGCCATTCCAAGGCTTGGGAATGTTGGAAAGCCCCGCCCTGAGCTCCCCTTTTCCCATTTCCCATGGAATTCCAGCTTCCCAGGAATTCCTGCCGGCTGGTCCTTGGGATTATTATTTTGGGTTTAATGATTATTTTAATTATTTAGTAATTAATTATTAATTGTAATAAATAATAATAAACATTAAATTACTTGACAATAAATAATATTTTAACTAATATTTAGTCATTTTAATTATTTAGTTAATTAACAACGGAAAATATAAATATTTAATTATTTATATTCCGAGCCCGAATTTAAGGGGATTTGGGGCCGTGGGAAAAGAGGGATTTAGGGCTGGAATTCCCCCTGGGAATGCAGGGAAGGGGAACAGCCACAGGTTGGAAAGAGGGATTTAGGGCTGGAATTCCCCTGGGAATGCAGGGAAGGGGAACAGCCACAGGTTGGAAAAAGGGATTTAGGGCTGGAAAAGAAGGATTTAGGGCTGGAATTCCCCAGGAATGCAGGGAAGGGGAACAGGCACAGGTTGGAAAAAGGGATTTAGGGCTGGAAAAGAAGGATTTAGGGCTGGAAAAGAAGGATTTAGGGCTGGAAAAGAAGGATTTAGGGCTGGAATTCCCCCAGGAATGCAGGGAAGGGGAACAGCCACAGGTTGGAAAGAGGGATTTAGGGCTGGAATATCCCCGGGAATGCAGGGAAGGGGAACGGCCACAGGTCGGAAGCGCCAAAAGCGCCACAATTCGCCCCAAACTTGGTCTCCGCCCCCCTCCCCCCGGTGGCTCCTCCCGACCCCGGGAATTCCCGGCCCCCCCCGCACTTCCAGCCCTTTCCCTGGATTCTCTGCCCGGCTCCCGTTCCGGGCGATCCGAGCAAATCCAAGCCCTGGATTTTTTGGGGTTTAACGTTTCCATTCCCGCGGGATTTTTTGCCTCCCGCGGGTCCAAACGAGCCCCGCCCTCGGAGATGGAACCCCCCCGCCCCCCCCGAGCATTCCCAGATTCCCGGAGGGGGGATTTGGATCCCAATTTGGGCTTCCCGGCCCTGCTCCCCCCCCCCCGGGGGGGTGTCCCTGACTCATCACCGGGAACCGGGAGTCGAATTTCCCAGTTTGGCACCAACAACCCCCCCCCCACCTTCCAAACCCACCCTTTTTTTAGGGGGGGGGGGCTTGAACCCCCCTAAAATCCCTGTTTTTCCCAGGGAAGGGGCCCAGGCCACACTTTCCATGGGGAAAGGGCAGCTTGGAGCACTTCCCACGGGGAAAGGGCAGCTTTGGATCCCCCCAGGGCACCCCCAGACCCCCCAGGGCACACCCAGACACCCTCAGACCCCCCCAGGGGACCCCAAGATCCCCCCAGGGGACCCTCAGACCCCCTCAGGGGACCCCCAGACCCCCTCCTGGCACACCCAGACCCCCCCAGGGACCCCCAGACCCCCTCATGGCACACCCAGACCCCCTCAGGGGACCCTCAGACCCCCCCAGGGGACCCTCAGACCACCCCAGGGCACCCCCAGACCCCCCATGGCACACCCAGGACCCTCCCATGGCACCCCCAGACCCCCTCAGGGAACCCCCAGACCCCCTCATGGCACCCCAGACCCTCCATGGCACCCCAGACCCCCCCAGGGCACCCCCAGACCCCCCAGGGCACCCCCAGACCCCCTCAGGGGACCACCAGACCCCCCCAGGACCCCCAGACCCCCCCAGGGCACCCCCAGACCCCCCCAGGGCACCCCCAGACCCCCTCAGGGGACCCCCAGACCCCCTCAGGGGACCCCCAGACCCCCCCAGGGGACACAGACCCCCCAGGGACCCCCAGACCCCCTCATGGCACACCCAGACCCCCTCATGCACACCCAGACCCCCTCAGGGGACCCTCAGACCCCCCCAGGGAGCCAGACCACCCCAGGGCACCCCCAGACCCCCCATGGCACCCCCAGACCCCCTCATGGCACCACCAGACCCCCTCATGGCACCCCCAGACACCCCCCATGGCACACCCAGAACCCCATGGCACCCCCAGACCCCCTCATGGCACCACCAGACCCCCTCATGCACCCCCAGACACCCCCCATGGCACACCAGACCCCTTCATGGCACACCCAGACCCCCAGGGGACCCCCAGAACCCCCCCATGGCACCCCCAGACCCCCTCAGGGGACCCTCAGACCCCCTCATTGCACCCCCAGACCCCCTCATGGCACCACCAGACCCCCCAGGGACCCCCAGACCCCTCATGGCACACCCAGACCCCCTCAGGGGACACCCAGACCCCCCCAGGGCACCCCAGACCCCCCGTGGCACCCTCAGACACCCCCAGGGGACCCTCACGACACCCCCAGGGGACCCCAGACACCCCCAGGGGACCCCCAGACCCCCCCATGGCCCACCCAGACCCTCCCATGGCACCCCCAGACCCCTCCAGGGACCCCCCAGACCCCCTCAGGGAACCCCCAGACCCTCCCATGCACCCCCAGACCCCCCCAGGGAACCCCTTGACCCCCCAGGAGGACCCCCAGACCCCCCCCCGGGCACCCCAGACCCCCCAGGGGACACCTAGACCCCCTCATGGCACCCCAGACCCCCCCCAGGGACACCCAGACCCCCCCAAAATGCTCCCGACCCACCCATGGAACCCCAGACCCCTCTCAGGCAGCTCCAGACCCCCCCCAACCCCCCAAAATAACCCTCTAAAAACACAACACCCTCCCCCCCCCCAAAAAAACACCCCTCACGAACCTCCAAGCATCTCAGAGCCCCACAGTCCTACACCCACCGCACCCCCAAAAAACACCCTAAAGACCCCCAAAACCCCCTCATCGCACAGGCCTCTCAGGCCTCGGAGCCCCCTCAGCCCTCAAGACCCCCCAGGGCACCCCCGCCCTTCCCGCCCCCCAGACCCCCCTCACACACCCTCATCCCCCTCAGCCCCGCGATCTTGCAACCCCCGCGCTCCCAAAAACGCCCCAAATACCCCCAAAAAACCCTCTCGCCCCCCCCAGCCCTCAGAGCCCCCTCAGCCCCCACACCCTCCCCCGCCCCCGCTCACCCCTTAACGCCCCAAAGCCGCCCGCCTCGCCCCCCGTGGGGCCCCCGGGAGCCCCGCCGGCCCTTCCCCGGCCGTTCGCGGCCCCGTTCCCGGTCGGTACCGCCGAAGCCGCCGCTGCTCCCGCTGCTCCCGCCGGACTCGGGCCCCGCCGCCGCCATCTTGGAGCCCGCGCGCTCACCCCCCCCACCCTCCCCACGCCCAAGCCGGACACGCCCACTGCGGGACAGGACACGCCCACGCAAGGCGAGACCACGCCCCCCGGGATCTGCCCCGTACCGCCAAGCCACGCCCACTAAAGGGATAGACGACACCCCCTCTTCTCGCCCGGCTCCGCCCCGTCCGGGCAAA
This sequence comes from Pseudopipra pipra, assembly GCF_036250125.1. Lineage (NCBI taxonomy): Eukaryota > Metazoa > Chordata > Aves > Passeriformes > Pipridae > Pseudopipra > Pseudopipra pipra. Next base: position 885,502 of record NC_087577.1, read on the forward strand.
GCCACGCCCACTCCCACCTCGGTCACGCCCCCTGGCGGCCGCGGGGAGTTGGGGGAGCGGGGGGACACGCGGCCGGGCGCGCAGGACGCATGCGCGGAGCGGGCAGAGCCACACCCCCTCCCACAGAGTCACGTGATGGGCGGAGGGTGCAGTGTCGTCACTCTGTGACGTCACCGTGTGATGTCACCGCCCACGGTGCCTTCCCGTGATGCCAAGAGGGGGGCGGGGCCAGGTGAGTGACGTCACCGAGCCACACCCGATAGGGTCACCCAGGACCTCATGGGCACCCCTGGGACCTCAGAGACACCTCTAGGATCCCACCTCCAGAGCTCTGTAGACACCCCCTGGGACCTCAGAGACACCTCTAGAACCTCTAGAGCCTCATGGACACCCCTGGGACCTCAGAGACACCTCTAGAACCTCTAGAACTTCATGGACACCCCTGGAAGCTCATGGACACCCCCAGAACCCTGCAGACACCCTGGGGCCTCATAGACACCTCTAGGACCTCATGGACGCCCCTGGAAGCTCATGGACACCCCTGGAATCTCGGAGACACCCCTAGAACACTGTAGACACTCCTAGAACCCCGCAGACACCTCCAGGACCCTCATGGACACCCCCGGAAGCTCATGGAAAACCCAGCGGGAAGGGCGGCAAACACCGTCCGCTCCAGAAACATCTCTTATTGGAAAAGTCAGCGAGGAAGCGGAACGCGCGAATCCATGGGGGGCTGGAGCTGGTTCTTCCCAGGCCGGCCTACTCTGCTCCGGGGGACTCCACTCCGGCGCAGCTGCCCGCCCTCCTCTCCACCTGGGCACAGTACTTCTCGGGCAGCCCGGTGGCCCTGAGGAGGGAAGGGAAGGTTTAGGAAGAGAAGGGAAGGGGAGGGGAGGGAAGGTTTGGGAAGGTTTGGGAAGGGAAGGTTTGGGAAGGTTTGGGAAGGTTTGGGAAGGTTTGGGAAGGGAAGGGAAGGGAAGGGAAGGGAAGGGAAGGGAAGGGAAGGGAAGGGAAGGGATGGATCTGGAGGGAAGGATCTGGAGGGAAGGGATGGATCTAGAGGGAAAGGAAGGATCCAGGGGGTGTTCCCATGGGTCAAGGGGTTCAAGAGACATCCCCAAGGGGTCCCTCCTGGCCCACCTGAGCTCCTGCAGTTTGACCCCTCCCGAGCTGGGCGATGTTCTGGCGCCGCTGCCAGGGCCTCCCCCTCCTGCCGCCGGCCCTCCTCCAGCTCGGCCGCCCGCTCCTGCTCCCCCGCCGCCGCCGCCGCTCCCCATCTCCCGCCGCAGCTCCTCGGCGTGGCCCGCGCCAGCCCCGCCCGCCGCGCCCGCTCCGCTCCTCCGCCCTCCTGCTGCTCCTGCTGCACCCTGGGCGGGAGAGAACAGGGGTGTCAGGGGTGTCTATGGGGTTCTGGAGGGGTCTGTGGGGTTCTAGGGTGTCTATGGGGTGCCAGGAGTGTCTATAGCTCCTCGGCGTGGGCCCGCGCCAGCCCCGCCCGCCGCGCCCGCTCCCGCCTCCTCCCGCTCCTGCTGCTCCTGCTGCACCCTGGGCGGGGAGAGACGGAGACACCAGGGGTTCGAGGGGTGTCTATGGGGTTCTAGGGGTGTCTGCGGGGTTCTAGGGGTGTCTATGGGGTTCTAGAGGTGTCTATGGGGTTCTAGAGGTGTCTATAGCTCCTCGGTGTGGGCCTGTGCCAGCCCCGCCCGCCGCGCCGCTCCCGCTCCTCCCGCTCCTGCTGCTCCTGCTGCACCCTGACAGGGGGACAACGGGGGTGTCCAGGGGTGTCTATGGGGTTCTAGATGTGTCTACGAGGTCCCAGGGCTGTCTATGGGGTTCTGGAGGGGTCTGTGGGGTTCTAGAGGTGCCTGCGAGGTTCTAGGGGGTGTCTATGAGGTTCTAGAGGTGTCTACAAGGTCCTGAGGCTGTCTATGGGGTTCTAGAGGGTCTGTGAGGTTCTAGGCGTTGTCTATGGGGTTCTAGAGGTGTCTACAAGGTCCTGGGGTGTCTATGGGGTTCTAGAGGTGTCTACAAGGTCCTGGGGTGTCTATGGGGTTCTAGAGGTGTCTACAAGGTCCTGGGGTGTCTATGGGGTTCTAGAGGTGTCTATGGGGTTCTAGGGGTGTCTATAGCTCCTCGGTGTGGGCCTGTGCCAGCCCCGCCCACCGCGCCCGCTCCTGCTCCTCCCACTCCTGCTGCTCCTGCTGCACCCTGACAGGGGGAGAGCCAGAGTGGGGCAGGGACCCTGGGATGGGGGGTTCTATAGGGGTCTACGGGTTCTAGAGGGGTCTACAAGGTCCCAGGGGTGTCTGTGGGGCTCTAGAGGTGTCTACAAGGTTCTAGGGGTGTCTATGGAGTTCTAGAGGGGTCTGCGAGGTCCCTGGGGGGTCTGTGGGGTTCTAGAGAGGTCTATAGGTTCTAGGGGGGTCTACGAGGTCCAGGGGGGTCTGTGGGGTTCTAGAGAGGTCTATGGGTTCTAGAGGTGTCTACAAGGTTCTAGGGGTGTCTATGGGTTCTAGAGGTGTCTATGGATCCTTAGAGCTGTCGCTGAGGTTCCAGGGGTGTCCATGAGGTTCCAGGAGTCTCTGAGCTCCCAGGGGTGTCTATGGGGTTCTAGAGGTGTCTGTGGGGTTCTAGGGGTTGTCTACACCCCCCAGAGCCACCGGCTGTCACCGGAGTCCCCCCCGGCCCCGCAGGGCTCACCGGAGCAGCCTCTGGAATTCCTGGCGTTCCTGCTCCAGCTGCACGGCCAGTCTGTGTTCCTGGTGGGCCACCTGCTCCCGCCGGTCCCGCCGGAGCTGCTGCTCCGTCTCCGCCTTCTTCCGCCCTTCTCCAGCTCCTTCCGCCGCCATTCCGGTCCGCCGGCTCCTGGTTCCTCCTGGCCCTCAGGGCGTCCTGACGAGCCGGGGGGGACAGCGGAGGGTCCAAGGGGGGCTTCCCACCCAGGCCATGGAGGGTCCAAGGGGGGCTTCCCACCCAGCCATGGAGGGTCCAAGGGGGGCTTCCCACCCAGGCCATGGAGGGTCCAAGGGGGGCTTCCCACCCAAGCCATGGAGGGTCCAAGGGGATCTTCCCACCCAAGCCATGGAGGGTCCAAAGGGGATCTTCCCACCCAGGCCATGGAGGGTCCAAGGGGGCTTCCCACCCAGGCCATGGAGGGTCCAAGGGGGGCTTCCCACCCAAGCCATGGAGGGTCCAAGGGGATCTTCCCACCCAAGCCATGGAGGGTCCAAGGGGGGCTTCCCACCCAGGCCATGGAGGTCCAAGGGGATCTTCCCACCCAAGCCATGGAAGGTCCAAGGGGGGCTTCCCACCCAAGCCATGGAGGGTCCAAGGGGGGCTTCCCACCCAAGCCATGGAGGGTCCAAGGGGGGGCTTCCCACCCAAGCCATGGAGGGTCCAAGGGGGGCTTCCCACCCAAGCCATGGAGGGTCCAAGGGGGGCTTCCCACCCAGCCACAGCTTTGGGTCTCTTCCGGCGCCGCTCCGGGACATCCCACGGCTCCAAGGGCTGGTCCTGCTGGCCCTCGCATCCAGGATGGGGACTGGGATGGGGACTGGGATGGGGACTGGGATGGGGACAGGGATGGGGATGGGGACAGGGCCACCCACCCTCTCGCCTGCAGTCCTGGTCCCGCTGTTGGGTGGCCCTGAGCGGCCAGCTCCAGCTCCTTCTCCTGACGGATCCGCTCCTTCTCCGCCTCGGCCGCGGCCTCGCGCTCCTGGGGGGGGACAGAGCCCAGTGCCAGCCCAGTGCCAGCCCAGTGCCTCCAGAGTGCCCCCAGTTCCACCCCAGTCTCTCCCCAGTGCCTCAGTCCCATCCAGTCCATCCCAGTCCCTCCCCCAGTGCCCCAGTCCCATCCCAGTCCCTCCACAGTGCTGTCCCAGTCCCATCCCAGTCCCTGCTGGGGGGCTGGAGCCCTCTCACCATCTTCTCCCTCTGGTACTGCAGCACCTTCTCGTCCTCCAGCCTCTCCTTCTCCCGCCGCTGCTCCTTGATCCTCGTGGTTTCGTCGTTGCTCGTTTGATCTCGGCGTTGATCTGCCTCTGCCGCTCCTGCTTCCGCTCCCAGGCCTGGGA
>NC_087577.1:1190598-1258486 GCF_036250125.1 Pseudopipra pipra
TCCCCTCCAGCAGAACGGGACGTGCCGCTACAATGCCTCGGCCAGCGCCGCCTCCTGCTCCCGCTACGTGGAGCTGCCGGAGGGGGACGAGGCCGCGCTCCGGGACGCCGTGGCCACCGTGGGGCCCGTGGCCGTGGCCATCGATGCCACCCGGCCAACCTTCTTCCTGTACCACTCCGGTGAGGGGAACCGGGAATGGGAACGGCTCGGGAAGGGAGGGGAGGGGAGGGGAGGGGAGGGGAGGGGAGGGAAGGGAAGGGAAGGGAAGGGAAGGGAAAGGAAGGGAAGGGAAGGGAAGGGAAGGGAAGGGAAGGGAAGGGAAGGGAAGGGAAGGGAAGGGAAGGGAAGGGAAGGGAAGGGAAGGGAAGGGAAGGTTTGGGAAGGGAAGGTTTGGGAAGGGAAGGTTTGGGAAGGGAAGGGAAGGTTTGAGAAGGGAAGGGAAGGGAAGGTTTGGGAAGGGAAGGTTTGGGAAGGGAAGGGAAGGTTTGGGAAGGGAAGGGAAGGGAAGGGAAGGGAAGGGAAGGGAAGGTTTGAGAAGGGAAGGGAAGGGAAGGTTTGGGAAGGGAAGGTTTGGGAAGGGAAGGGAAGGTTTGGGAAGGTTTGGGAAGGGAAGGTTTTGGGAAGGTTTGGGAAGGTTTGGGAAGGTTTTGGGAAGGTTTGGGAAGGTTTGGGAAGGTTTGGGAAGGGAAGGGAAGGGAAGGGAAGGGAAGGGAAGGGAAGGGAAGGGAAGGGAAGGGAAGGGAAGGGAAGGGAAGGGAAGGGAAGGGAAGGGAAGGGAAGGGGCATATTGGATTTATGGAGTGGGGTTGGAACCTGGGTTTTTGGGGCTTTGGGATTTTTCCAGCCCGGCTTGTGATGCCCTGGTGGGACAAACCCACCTTCTTCTGACTTTGCAACCCTGGAGACCTTCTGGGAAATTGGGAATTGGGGGGAATTTTGGGAGATTTGGGGTGAATTCCTGGAGAGAGGCTGGAACTGGGTGGTTTTTGGGGCTTTGGGACTCTTCCAACCCAACCCACGATGGGGCAAAACCCACCTTCCTGGGTCTTTCCAACCCCGGAGACCTTCTGGGAAATTGGGAATCAGGGGGGAATTTTGGGAAATTTGGGGGGTTAATTCCTGGAGGGAGATTGGAATGGGATGGGATTCCGGGATTCAGGTCTCTTCCATTGGAACCTTGTTCCATCCTTTCCACCCCAGGAGCTCCCCTGGCGTGAAGAAACCTTCGGGAGTCGGGTGGGATTTGGGAAGCTGGGGGGGTGAATTCCCGGCGGGAGGCCTGGAATTCCCGGTTTTTCCCGCCCAGGGGTGTACGACGACCCCCAGTGCACGCAGGAGGTGAACCACGCGGTGCTGGTGGTGGGATACGGATCCCTGGAAAACAAGGAATACTGGCTGGTGAAGAACAGGTGAATGTCCAAGGGGGGTGGGGGGGAGATCCCGGAATATTCCCAGCTGGAAGGGACCCACAGGGATCAGAGTCCCCTCCCTCCCCCCCTCCTGTGTCCCTCAGGTGCTCCTTGACCCCTTGGAACACGGAAGGGGGGTTGGAATGTTGATCCATAATGTCCCTCCCAATCCAAGCCGTTATGGAATTCCATGATTTTATACTTGGAATTGTCCAGATCCGTGATTCCATTGACTCATTCCACGATTCCATTGACTCATTCCACGATTCCATTGGCTCATCCCATGATTCCAAAACCCCATTCCACGATTCCATAACCCCATTCCACGATTCCATAACCCCATTCCATGATTCCATAACCCATTCCACAATTCCATAACCCTCTTCCACAATTCCATTGACTCATCCCATGATTCCATAACCCATTCCATGATTCCATAACCCATTCCATGATTCCATTGACTCATCCCACAATTCCATTGGCTCATTCCATGATTCCATTGACTCATCCCACGATTCCATTGTCTCATTCCACGATTCCATAACCCCATTCCACGATTCCATAACCCCATTCCAGGATTCCATAACCCCATTCCATGATTCCATTGGCTCATCCCACAATTCCATAACCCCCTTCCATGATTCCCGGGAGCGGGAACCCCACGGATCCATCTACTCCGCCCCCCCTCCGGTATCCGGATGTCGGTGAATCCGCCCGGGAAAAGCCGGAATTGAGGTTTTTTCCGTGTGTTTCTTCCCTGTTTTCCCGGAGCTGGGGGGGTCTGGTTTGGAGACTCGGGATACATCCGGATGGCCCGGAACGCTTCCAACCGCTGCGGCATCGCCAGCTACGCCTCCTATCCCGTCATTTAGCCGGATCCCAACGCTCCTTCCAGGGAATTCTTCCGCTTCCAGAGGCGCTTTCCGGCTCTGTGGATTGGAAACAGGGATTGGACACAGGGATAACAGGGATTGGAAACAGGGATAACAGGGGTTGGAAACAGGGATTGGAAACAGGGATAACAGGGATTGGAGGCAGGGATAACAGGGGTTGGACACAGGAATAATAGGGATTGGAAAACAGGGAGAACAGGGGTTGAAAACAGGGATTGGAAACAGAGATAACAGGGATTGGGACACAGGGATAATAGGGATTGGACACAGGGATAACAGGGATTGGAAGCAAGGATAACAGGGATGGGACACAGGGACTGGAAACAGGGATAACAGGGATTAGACGTAGGGATGGGACACAGGGATCACAGGAATCTCAGGGATCGTGGGATCCTCCCTCTGGATGAGCACGGAGCTGCTGCAATGCTGGGGGAGTCGACTCCTCTCCGTGTGATGCCGCTGGAATTGCGGATATTCCTTGGAAAATAAAAGGTCGCATTCGCTGTCTGGAAATATCCAATGTTTGGGTGTGAATATTTGGATATAATCCCCCCAAAAAAATCCAACATTTGGATACAAAAATCCAATCAGTGGATGTCAGTATTTACAGGTATCCCCCCAAAAATGCAATATTTGGATGTGAATGTTTGGAGATATCCCAAAAAAAAATCCAGTAATTGTATGTGAATATTTGGAGATATCCCCCCGAAAATCCAATAAGTGGATGTGAATATTTGGAGATAACCCCCCAAAAAATCCCATATTTGGAGATATCCCCCCAAAAATCCAATATTTGGATGTGAATATTTGGAGATATCTCCCAAAAAATCCAATATTTGGGTATGAATATTTGGAGATATCCTCAAAAAAAATCCCATAAGTAGATGTGACTATTTGGAGATATCCCCCAAAATCCAACATTTGGATGTGAATATTTGGAGATATCCCCCAAAAAATCCATAATTGGATGTGATTATTGGGAGATGACCCCCCCAAAAATCCAATATTTGGAGATATCCCCCAAAAATCCAATATTTAGATGTGAATATTTGGAGATTCTGCGATTCTGGGGCTTCCCCTGCCCACACCCAAACATGGCGTCTCCCTCAGGCTTCCCCCTGCCCACACCCAACATGGCGTCTCCCTCAGGCTTCCCCTGCCCACACCCAACATGGCGCCTCCCACAGGCTTCCCTGCCCACACCCAACATGGCGTCTCCCGCCGCTTCTGCCCTTCCCCGCCGCGCATGCGCAGCGCCAAGGGCACGATGGCGGCGCTGCGGGCGCTGTGGCGGCTCCGCGGCCCCGCGGGTCTGAGGCCGGTGGGACCCCGCCTGGGCCCGGCCCCTGCCCGGTGAGACCCGGGGGACACCGGGGAGGGCAGAGTGGGGGGCTGCGAGGGGCTGGGGGGGATCGGCGGTGGTGGTCCCTGGGTGTCCCTTCTCCCCCTCATGACAGTCCTTGTCCCCCCCCTCACGCCCCCCGTGTGTCTCCCCTCCGTAGGTCGCGGCAATGGCAGCCCGACGTGGAGTGGGCGCAGCAATTCGCCGGCGCCGTCATGTACCCGAGCAAGGAGACCGAGAAGTGGGTCCCGCCGCCCTGGAACGGTGAGGGGAGAGCGGGGAGGGAGGGGGGAGCCTGAGGGGGTCCCCAGGCCTTTGGAAGGGGGGTGGTTTGGGAGGGAGGTCAAGGCCTTGAGGGGGTATCAGGTGAACTAAGGGTGCCCTGAGGCTTTTGGGGGGACCCCTGGAGGGGTTCTGAGGTTCTTGGGTGGGTGGGTGGGACATGGAAGGGTCCTGAGGCTTTGGGGGGGGCCCTGAGGAGGAAGGTCAAGGCTTTAGGGGAGTGTCAGATAACCTGGGGGGAGTCAAGGCTCTTGGGGAGGCCCTGGAGGGGTCCCCAGACCTTTGAGGGGGGACATGGAGTCATTGGGGGGGAAGTCAAGGCCTTGAGGGGGTATCTGGTGCACTAAGGGTGCCCTGAGGCTTTTGGGGGGACCCCTGGAGGGGTTCTGAGGTTCTTGGGTGGGTGGGTGGGACATGGAAGGGTCCTGAGGCTTTGTGAGGGGGGGCCTGAGGAGGAAGGTCAAGGCCCTGGGGGGGAGTCAAGGCTCTTGGGGAGGCCCTGGAGGGGTCCCCAGACCTTTGAGGGGGGACACGGAGGCAGTGGGGGGGAGATCAAGGCCTTGAGGGGGTATCCGGTGCACTAAGGGTGCCCTGAGGCTTTTGGGGGGACCCCTGGAGTGGTTCTGAGGTTCTCGGGTGGGTGGGTGGGACATGGAAGGGTCCTGAGGCTTTGGAGGGGGGGGTCCTGAAGAGGAAGGTCAAGGCTTTAGGGGAGTGTCAGATAACCTGGGGGGAGCCAAGGCTCTTGGGGAGGCCCTGGAGGGGTCCCCAGACCTTTGAGGGGGGACATGGAGACACTGGGGGGGAGGTCGAGGCCTTGGGGGGGTGTCAAGTGAACTAAGGGTGCCCTAAAATCCTTGGGGGGGGCACTCGGTGCTGTCAGGGGGGCACTAGGGACAGTTTTGGGGCACTCATGGCCCGGTGGTGACCCAGGGGGTGCCAACCTGGCATTTGGGGGGGGCACTTAGGGCAGCTGTGGGGGGTTTGGGGGTGCTCCCTGAGCCCCTGGATTTGAGGGGTTTGGATGGGGGGGGGGATCATTCTGTGCCACTGAGCCATATCTGGGGGGGGGTGAGGGAGGGTTATCCTGGTCTCCTCCCTCTCCCCTGACTCCCCCCTTGTGTCCTGCCCCAGACAAAGACCCCGTGGCCCACAAGAAGGTCTCCAGCCTGACCATCAACTTCGGGCCCCAGCACCCGGCGGCTCACGGGGTCCTGCGGCTGGTGATGGAGCTGAGCGGGGAGACGGTGAAACGCTGCGACCCCCACGTGGGGCTGCTGCACAGGGGCACTGAGAAGCTCATCGAGTACAAAACGTACCTGCAGGTGGGACCCCAGAGCCCCAGGGAGCCCCCAAACCCCCTGGGAGCCCCCAATCCCCCTGGGAACCCCCAGTGCCCTCGGAGACACAACCCTGCAGCCCCCCAATCCCCTGGGAACCCCAAATGCCCTCGGAGACACAGCCTTGCAGCCCCTCAATCCCCTGGGAGCCCAAATCCCCTCAGAGACACAGCCCTGCAGCCCCCCAATCCCCTGGGACCCCCCAATCCCTCAGGACCCCATCCCTGCAGCCCCCAGTGCCCTGGGACCCCCTGAGTTCCCTGGGGACACAACCCTGGGATCCCCCACCCCTGTGACCTCCCAGTCCCTGGGAGACCCATCCCAAGCCCCCCAGAACCCCAATCCCTGATTCCAGGCTCACCTGGGACACGCTGAAGGTCCCAGATTTGGGGCCTGCAGCCCCTCCAAGGAGCTGGAAAATCCTGGAAGAGGGATATCATCTGTCTTCCACAGCTCTCATCCCATCTCAGGGGGTGTATCCACGTGTCCCTCCATCCCTGACCCCATCTCAGGGTTGTCCCTTTTTCCCAGAGCTTCTAACCCTGTTCCCAGTTCCCACGGAAGCCGGGCAGGTTCTGCTGCCAGCCCTGCCTCCCAGTGCTCCCAGTATTCCCTCTTTTTTCCACAGGCCCTTCCTTACTTCGACCGCCTGGACTACGTGTCCATGATGTGCAACGAGCAGTGCTACTCCCTGGCCGTGGAGAAGCTGCTCAACATCCGCCCCCCTCTGCGGGCCCAGTGGATCCGAGGTGGGCAGGAGGGTGTCCCCCTTGGCATTCCTGGTTTTTGTGGACCCCCAGGATTTTGGGAACTGGGCCTTGAGTTCAGGAAGGGCAGGGAGGGGCTGGAGCAGGACCAGAGGCTGGGGAAGGGTCTGGAGCAAAATTCCCATAAGGAGAGGCTGAGGGAGGTGGGATTTGGGATGGGCAGGAAGCTGAACAGGAGCCAGAGTGTGCCCAGGGGGCCAAGAGGGCCGATGGATCCTGGCCTGGATTGGGATCAGAGATTCTGCCCTTGTAAGGCCTCACCTCGAGTGCCCTGTCCCCTGTCCCTGAGCTCTGGGCCCTCAGCTCAGGAAGGACACGGAGGGGCTGGAGCAGGGCCAGGGAAGAGCAGCCAGGCTGGGGAAGGGGCTGGAGCACAACTCCCGTGAGGAGAGGCTGAGGGAGCTGGGGGGGCTCAGCCTGGACAGGAGGAGGCTCAGGGGAGACCTCCCCACTCTGCACAACTCCTGACAGGAGGGGGGAGCCAGGAGGGGGTCAGGGTCTGCTCCAGGGAACCAGCAGCAGGACAGGAGGGTCTCCAGCTGTGCCAGAGGAGGTGTAGGTTGGATATTAGGAAGGAATTCTTTTCAGCCATTGGAATGGGCTGCCCAGGGAGGGGGTGGATTCTCCGTCCCTGGAGATGTTTAAGGACAGACTGGATGTGGCATCAGTGCCACGGGCTGTTGGAGCAAGGGTTGGACTGGATGATCTCAGAGGGCTTTTCCAACCCCGTGGATTCCATGATTCCATGAATCCCTCCCCTTTTCCCCCCCTCTCCCCCAGTTCTGTTCGCGGAGATCACGCGGCTGCTCAACCACATCATGGCGGTGACGACGCACGCGCTGGACATCGGGGCCATGACCCCCTTCTTCTGGATGTTTGAGGAGAGGGAGAAGGTGAGCCTGGGGGGCAGCGCTGCCCCCGGTGCCCTCCCAGTGCTCCCCAGAGTTCCCAGTGACCCCCCATGTTCCTGGTGATCCACAGTCTCTCCCAGTGCTCCACCAGTGCTCCCATTGACCCTCAGTCTCTCCCAGTATTCCACCAGTGCTCACAGTGCCCCCACAGCACTCTGAGTGCCCCCCAGTGCTCCCAGCACTCCCCCAGTGCTCCCAGTGCCCCCCAGTGCCCTCCAGTGCTCTCAGCACTCCCCCAGCACTCCCAGTGCCCCCCAGTGCTCTCAGCACTCCCCTAGCACTCCCAGTGCCCCCCAGCACTCCCAGTGTCCCCCCAGCACTCCCAGTGTCCCCCCAGTTCTCCCAATGCCTCCCCAGCACTCCCAGTGCCCCCCAGTGCTCTCAGCACTCCCCCAGTGCTCCCAGTGCCCCCCAGTGCTCCCAGTGCCCTCCAGTGCTCTCAGCACTCCCAGTGCCCCCCAGTGCTCCTAGCACTCCCCCAGCACTCCCAGTGCCCCCCAGCACTCCCAGTGTCCCCCCAGTTCTCCCAATGCCTCCCCAGCACTCCCAGTGCCCCCCAGTGCTCTTAGCATTCCCCCAGTGCCCCCCAGTGCTCTCAGCACTTCCCCAGCACTCCCAGTGCCCCCCCAGCACTCCCAGTGTCCCCCCACTGCTCCCAATGCCTCCCCAGCACTCCCAGTGCCCCCCAGTCACCCCCAGTGCCCTTTGGGGTGCCAGGGGGTCTGTGCAGACCGGGGGTTCTCCTGTGCCCCCTCAGATGTTCGAGTTCTACGAGCGGGTGTCGGGGGCACGGATGCACGCGGCCTACATCCGCCCCGGGGGGGTGCACCAGGTAAGGGGGGGCTCCCTGGGCTTCCTCTGGGACCCCCATCCCTGGGACACCCATCCCTGGGACCCCCCATTCCCCTGGGACCCCCCACTTCCCTGGGTCCCCCATACCTGGGATGTCTCTCTCTGGGACCCCCATCCCTGGGATCCCCCTCCTGGAGTCACCCCCCCACATTCTCCTGGGACTCCCCAGCCCCAGGATCCCCCCATGCCTTGGGAACCCCATTCCCTGGGACTCCCATCCCTGGTAACCCCCTCCTGGGGTCACCCCCATTCCCCTGGGACCCCCCAGTCCTAGGATCCCCCCCATGCCCTGGGACCCCCACCCATCCCTGGTAACCCCCTCCTGGGGTCACCCCCATTCCCCTGGGACCCCCCAGTCCCAGGATCCCCCCATTCCCTGGGACCCCCCCCCCTCCTGGGGTCACCCCCATTCCCCTGGGACCTCCCGTTCTTCCTCGAACCCCCATTTCCAGGGACCTCCATTCCCCTGAGTCCTCCACACCTGGGACATCCAGTGGGCCCCCCCTGCCCACATCCCTGGTGCCACCTGAGCTCCCACCTGTCCCCCCAGTCCCACCTGTCCCCCCAATCCCACCTGTCCCCCCAGTCCCACCTGTCCTCCCAATCCCACCTGTCCCCCCAGTCCCACCTGAGCTCCCACCTGTCCCCCCAATCCCACCTGTCCCCCCAGTCCCACCTGTCCTCCCAATCCCACCTGTCCCCCCAATCCCATCTGTCCCCCAATCTCACCTGAGCTCCCACTTGTCCCCCAGTCCCACCTGTCCCCCCAATCCCACCTGTCTTCCCAATCCCACCTGTCCCCCCAATCCCACCTGTCCCCCCCAGTCTCACCTGAGCTCCCACCTGTCCCCCCAGTCCCACCTGTCCCCCCAGTCCCACCTGAGCTCCCACCTGTCCCCCCAATGCCCCGTGTCCCCCCGTGCCAGGACCTGCCCCTGGGGCTCATGGACGACATCTACGAGTTCGTCAAGAACTTTTCCATCCGGATCGACGAGGTGGAGGAGGTGAGGGGGGAGTTCGGGAATCTGGGGAGGGGGGGGGGGACAGGTGATGGTGCCAGGGACAGGTAATGATGCCAAGGGGAGATGGTGCCAGGTGGGACAGGTGAGGGGTGCCAGGGACAGGTAATGATGCCAGGGGGAGGTGATGCTGCCAAGGACAGGTGAGAGGTGCAAGGTATTGATGACAGGGACGGGTTTTAGGTACAAGGGACGGGTGAGGGGTGCCAGGAGCATGTGCCAGGTGCCCTGGGCAGGTGCCAGGTGTGCCAGGTGTCCCCTGCCCCCCCAGATGCTCACCAACAACCGCATCTGGAAGAACCGCACCGTGGACATCGGGGTGATCACGGCCGAGGAGGCCCTGAACTACGGCTTCAGGTGAGCCCACCCCCCGCCCCAGGGGTGCCCCCGTGCCCGGGGCGGGGCGTGGCACAGCCCTCAGGTGTGTTTTTGGGGGGTTCCCAGTGGGGTGATGCTCCGGGGCTCCGGGATCCACTGGGACCTGCGGAAGACGCAGCCCTACGACGTCTACGACCAGGTGGAGTTCGACGTCCCCATCGGCTCCCGGGGGGACTGCTACGACAGGTGAGGGCACAGGGCAGGGCACAGGGCACAGGAGGGGTGTGAGGAACAGGTGATGGTGCCAGGGACAGGAGATGGTGTAAAGGACAGGTTATGGTGCCAGGAACAGGTGATGGTGCCAGGGACAGGTGATGGTGTAAAGGACAGGTCATGGTGTCAGGAACAGGTGAGGGGCAGGTGATGGTGCCAGGGACAGATGATGGTGCCAGGGACAGGTGAGGGACAGGTGATGATGCCAGGGACAGATGATGGTGCAAAGGACAGGTGATGGTACCAGGAACAGATGCCAGGAACAGGTGATGGTGCAAAGGACAGGTCATGGTGCCAGGGACAGGTTATGGTGTAAAGAACAGGTGATGATGCCAGGGACAGGTGATGGTGCAAAGGACAGGTGATGGTGCAAAGGACAGGTAATAGTGCCAGGGACAGGTGATGGACAGGTGATGATGCCAGGGACAGGTGATGGTGCAAAGGACAGGTGATAGTGCCAGGGACAGGTTATGGCGTAAAGAACAGGTGATGGTGCCAGGGACAGGTGATGGTGCCAGGGACAGGTGATGGTGTCAGGAACAGGTGATGGTGCCAGGGACAGGTGATGGTGCAAAGGACAGGTGATGATGCCAGGAACAGGTGAGAGACAGGTGCAAAGGACAGGTGATGGTGCCAGGGACAGGTGAGAGACAGGTGCAAAGGACAGGTGATGGTGCCAGGCACAGGTGATGGTGCAAAGGACAGGTGATGGTGCCAGGGACAGGTGATGGTGTCAGGAACAGGTGATGGTGCCAGGGACAGGTGATGGTGCAAAGGACAGGTGATGGTGCCAGAACAGGTGAGAGACAGGTGATGGTGCCAGGGACAGATGATGGTGCAAAGGACAGGTGATGGTGCCAGGGACACATGAGGGACAGGTGATGGTGCCAGGAACAGGTGAGAGACAGGTGATGGTGCCAGGGACAGGTGATGGTGCAAAGGACAGGTGATGGTGCCAGGGACACATGAGGGACAGGTGATGGTGCCAGGAACAGGTGAGAGACAGGTGATGGTGCCAGGGACAGGTGATGATGCCGGGAACAGGTGATGGTGCCAGGGACAGGTGATGGTGCCCCTGGGGGACAGCCAACCCCCCTGCCCTGGTGTTGGGGTGCCCAGGTACCTGTGCCGGGTGGAGGAGATGCGCCAGTCCCTGCGGATCATCCTGCAGTGCCTCAACAAGATGCCGCCCGGCGAGATCAAGGTGGACGACGCCAAAATCTCGCCCCCGAAACGGGCGGAGATGAAGGTAAAGGTGGCACTGCCACACCCGGGCAGGGGACACCTGGGATAGGTGACACCGGGGACAGGTGACACCTGGGACAGGTGCCACCCACTGCAGGAGCCCCCCCTTCTCTCCCCAGACCTCCATGGAGTCCCTGATCCACCACTTCAAGCTCTACACCGAGGGCTACCAGGTGCCACCCGGGGCCACCTACACGGCCATTGAGGCCCCCAAGGTGACACTTCTGGCCGTGTGACGGGGACAGGGGTCTGTCCTCCCGTGCCACGTGTGTCCCCCCCTTGCACTGGGCGTGACTGGGGGCTCCCAGTGTGTCCCCGTGCCCGTCTGTGTCCCCAACCCTGTCCCTGTGTCCCAAACCCTATTGCCATGTCCCCAACTGTGTCCCTGTGTCCCTAAGCCTGTCACCCCATCCCTGTGTCCCCAACCCTGTCCCTGTGTCCCCAACCCTGTCCCTGTGTCCCTAAGCCTGTCACCCCATCCCTGTGTCCCCAACCCTGTCCCTGTGTCCCCAACCCTGTCCCTGTGTCCCCAACTGTGTCCCCGTGTCCCTAAGCCTGTCACCCTGTCCCTGTGTCCCCAACCCTGTCCCTGTATCCCAAACCCTGTCCCTGTGTCCCCAACCCTGTCACTGTGCCCTTATATTCCCAAGTGTGTCTCCGAGCCTCTCCCCATGTCCCCACCCTGTCCCCAATCCCATCCCCATGTCCCCAACCCTGTCCCCATGTCCCCAACTGTGTCCCCATGTCCCTAAGCCTGTCACCCTGTCCCTGTGTCCTCATGTCCCTATCCCTGTTCTGGTATCCCCATGTCCCCATCCCTGTCTCCATGTCCCCATCCCTTTCCTGGTATCCCCATGTCCCCATCCCCACATCCTCATCCCTGTCCCCATGTCCCCAGCTGTGTCCCCATGTCCCTAAGCCTGTCACTCTGTCCTCATATCCCTATCCCTGTCCCCATATCCCCATGTCCCCATCCCTATCCCCGTGTCCCTGTGTCCCCATCCCTATCCCCACGTCCCCCTCCCTGTCCCCGTGTCCCCATCCCTGTCCCCGTGTCCCCATCCCTGTCCCCATGTCCCTGTGTCCCCATCCCTATCCCCACATCCCCCTCCCTGTCCCCGTGTCCCCAACACTGTCCCCGTGTCCCCATCCCTGTCCCCATGTCCCCATCCCTGTCCCCGTGTCCCTGTGTCCCTCTCCCTGTCCTGTGTCCCCGTGTCCCCATCCCTGTCCCCGTGTCCCCAACGCTGTCCCCGTGTCCCCATCCCTGTCCCCGTGTCCCCATCACTGTCCTTGTGTCCCCATCCCTGTCCCCGTGTCCCCATGTCCCCATCCCTTTCCCGGTATCCCCATGTCCCCATCCCTGTCCCTGTGTCCCCATCCCTGTCCCCGTGTCCCCAACACTGTCCCTGTGTCCCCAGGGGGAGTTTGGGGTGTACCTGGTGTCCGACGGCAGCAGTCGCCCCTATCGCTGCAAGATCAAGGCCCCCGGGTTCGCTCACCTGGTGAGGGACAGGGGACACCTGGGGGGGACAGGGACACCTGGGGGGGACAGGGGACACCTGGGGGGGGACAGGGGACACGGGGGGGACAGGGGACACCTGGGGGGGGGACAGGGGACACTGGGGGGGACAGGGGACACTGGGGGGGACAGGGGACACGGGGGGGACAGGGGACACCTGGGGGGGGACAGGGGACACTGGGGGGGACAGGGGACACTGGGGGGGACAGGGGACACCTGGGGGGGACAGGGGACACTGGGGGGGACAGGGGACACCTGGGGGGAACAGGGGACACCTGGGGGGGACAGGGGACACCTGGGGGGAACAGGGGATACCTGAGGGGGACAGGGGACACTGGGGGGGGACAGGGGACACCTGGGGGGGACAGGGGACACCTGGGGGGAACAGGGGATACCTGGGGGGGACAGGGGACACTGGGGGGGGGACAGGGGACACCTGGGGGGGACAAGGGATACCTGGGGGGGACAAGGGATACCTGGGGGGGACAGGGGACATCTGGGGGGGACAGGAGACACCTGGGGGGGACAGGGGACACTGGGGGGGGGGACAGGGGACACCTGAGGGACACCTGGGGGAGAGGGGACACTGGGAGGGACAGAGGACACTGTGGGACAACGAGTTTATTGGGGTCCCTGTGAGGGGGCTGTGGGTTAATTGGGGGTCCCTGTGGGGTCTGTGGGTTAATTTGGGAGGTCTCTGTGGGGGTCTGTGGTTTAATGGGGGGGGTCCTTGTGGGGGGCTGTGGGTTAATTGGGGGGGTCTCTGTGGGTTAATTAGGGATCCCTGTGGGAGTCTGTGGGTTAATTGGGGGTCCCTATGGGGGCTGTGGGTTAACTGGGGGTCCCTGTGGGGGTCTGTGGGTTAACTGGGGGTCCCTGTGGGGGATCTTTGGGTTAACTGGGGGTCCCTGTGGGGGGTCTTTGGGTTAACTGGGAGGTCCCTGTGGGGGGTCTGTGGGTTAACTGGGGGTCCCTGTGGGGGTCTGTGGGTTAACTGGGGGTCCCTGTGGGGGGCTGTGGGTTAATTGAGGGTCCCTGTGGGTTAACTGGGGGTCCCTGTGGGGGGCTGTGGGTTAACTGGGGGTCCCTGTGGGGTCTGTGGGTTAACTGGGGGTCCCTGTGGGGGTCTGTGGGTTAACTGGGGGTCCCTGTGGGGGGGTCTGTGGGTTAACTGGGGGTCCCTGTGGGGGTCTGTGGGTTAACTGGGGGTCCCTGTGGGTTAACTGGGGGTCCCTGTGGGGGGGTCTGTGGGTTAACTGGGGGTCCCTGTGGGGGGCTGTGGGTTAACTGGGGGTCCCTGTGGGTTAACTGGGGGTCCCTGTGGGGGGTCTGTGGGTTAATTGGGGGGGTCCTTGTGTGCCAGGCCGGGCTGGACCGGATGTCCCAGGGCCACATGCTGGCAGACGTGGTGGCCATCATTGGTATGTCCTTCCCCTTTTGGGGGGGCTCCTTCCCCTTTTGGGGGGGCTCCTTCCAGTTTGGGAGCCCCTTCCATGTTGGGGGGGGGGGCTCCTTTACCATTGGGGGGGGGGTTCTTCCACACTTTGAGGGGGATCCTTTCCCATTTAGGGGGGGGTTGCTTTGGGGAGCTCCTTCCCTTTTCCAGGGGGCCGCTTCCAGTTTGAAGGGGGGCTCCTTTCCCTTTATGGTGTCTTTCCCATTTTGGGGGGGGGTCTCTCCCCAATTTGGGGGGGCTCCTCCCCCATTTTGGGGTGCCCTGACTCCACCCTTTCCCCCCCCTCCCCAGGCACCCAGGACATCGTGTTTGGGGAGGTGGATCGATGAGGGGGTGTCCCCGTCCCCCCACCTCCGTGTGCTGCTCTGCTTTGGGGGTCCCCCCCCCCCACGGGTGACCCCCCCACTCCCTGTTTTGGGTCAAATAAAGGCTAAACTGGGTCCTGAGTGTCCTTGTCCCTCCCTCCGTCGGAGGAGGGGAGGGAGGGAAGGGGGGAAGTGGGAGGAGGGTCAGAGGGAGGAAGAAGCTGCCGCGGTCACTCCACTCCTAACCGGCCTGGCCTGGGGGGGGACACGGGGGGGGGACATGGGTATGGGGGGCTCCCGAGGGCTCCTGGGGGGCTGGGATTCCAGGGATTGGGGGGGTCCCGGGGATTGGGGGGGGTCCAGGGAATTGGGGGCACATGGGAATTGGGGGTGGTGGGGTGAGGGGTGCTGTGGGAGTTGGGATTACAGGGGTGGGGGTCTCAGGGAATTGGGGGGCCCAGAGGATGGGGGGGGCTCAAAGGGGGGGTTCCACGGGAATGGGGTGTCCAGAGAACAAGGGGCCCGGGGAGGGAGGTTGCAAGGAATGGGGGCTCAAGGGATGGAATTCAGGGGATGGAGGTCCCATGGGAATTGGGGATGGGGGTGCCAGGGAGTCTCATGGATGGAGGGGGCCCAGGGAGATGGGGGGGCTGAGGAACGGGGGTCCTGGGGGGGACAGGGATGGGGGTCCCCGGGATGGGGAGCAGCTGGCTGGGCATGTGGCTCCCTCGCTGCTGGCCTCAGATTTTGGGGTGACCCGGGGTTTGGGGTGACCCCAAAGGGGGTCCCGGGAGGCTCCAGGGGGGCTCCGGTGCCACCCCAGGGGACATCGGTGCCACCTGCGACCCCCCCCGGCCCCTCTGCTGTCACCATCTGGGGCCACACGAGGGTTATGGGTGCAGGAGGGGGGATGTCACCTCCCTGCTGACCCGGGGACCCCCCTGCCTACCCTCTCCCCCCCAAAATCCCCCCCCAGGGGTTCTGGTGGAGCCCGAAATCTGCTACGTGTTGGACGCCGTCCTCTTCCTCTACAGCCTCGTCCTCACCGGCCTCTACTGCCGCCTCAGGGTGAGGTTGGGGGGACACCCCCCTTTTTCCGGGGTCCCCCCCCGGCTGGGGGGCTTTTCCCTATCGTTTTCTTCCTTATTTTCCTCACTTTTGCTCCCCCAGTTCCAGGCTCGGCGAGCGCGGCGAGCACCGGAGCAGGTAACGGGGTTGGGGGGGGTCTCTCCCCAATTTTGGGGAGGGGAGGGGAAGGGGGGTGCAAGGGGGGGGTGCAGGGGGCTGGAGGGGTCAGTGGGTGTCCGGCTGGGCCCCCCCCACCCTTCCCAACACTTTCACTTTCTCTTTCCAGAAAAAGGAAGAGGCCGTTTATGCTGTGAGTCAGACTGGGGGGGGGTGTCTGTCTGTCCTGGGGGGTCTTGTCCATAGGGTGACACATCCTGGGGTGGGGGGGCGGATGGTGGCTCTGGGGGTGGGGGGTGTCCCTGTCACAGAAGTGGCACATCCTGGGGACCCTCCCTGTCCCGGGGGGGGACCCTGCCCACCCCTGCTGTCCCTGGTGGGGCACTGTGTCCCCTCTGTGCCCCCTCTGTGTCCCCTCTGTGTCCCCTCTGTGTCCCCTCTGTGTCCCCTCTATGTCCCCTCTACTCACTCCCCCTAAAGCCCCCAAACCCCTTCCCTGGGTGGGAAACCCCCACGTGAGGGGGTGACAGAGGGTGGGTGTCAGTCACAGGGGGCACAAACTCCCCCCAACACCCCCCTAAACACCTCCATACCCACCTTCCCCCCCAAAAAAACTCCACAGGGTCTCAGCTCTGGGAACCAGGAGACCTACGAGACCCTCCAGATGAAACGCTCGTGACCCCCCCTCAGCTCCCTCCCGACCCCACCTCAGCTCTCCCTCTGTCCCCAACACCCGGGACCCCCTCAGAACCCCCCCCCTCCCCTCAACTGCAATGGAAAACTGGCGCTTTTCCTCCTTGAAAATGGCTGATTTGGCCCCAAATTGCAACCCTGCAAATCTGGGGGGGGGCTGAAGCTGTTGGGGGGCTGCCCCCACTCCACCCCCACACTCCAGAGCTCTCACCTCGGGGGGGATGGGTGTGAGAGCTGAACAAATAAACACCATTTCTCCCAGTTTAACCAAAAAGCTGCGTTTTGGACCCACAAGAGCAGGGAAAGCAGTTCTGAACCCCCCCACTGGTAGGAGAATGGGGTTCCCTGGGGGTACTGGGAGCACTGGGAAGGGGAATGGGGAGCCCCTGAGCCTTCCCACCTCCTAAAACTACTAAATCTTGAAGCCAGCGCCCATAAATCTTCGTGGGCTTGGATGTAAAGTATTGCTTGGAATAGCCACGGTTTTACAAATATCAAGTGTTTGCTTTCGTAAAGGTTGTAATTCCAGCACCAAAACGGTCCGTGGGCCTCTCCCAGGCCGCTCCATGGGCAGCAAGAGCTTTTTTTTGTCCTGGCACCTTTTTTGTCTGTGAGGAATCTTCAGTTTTGGGAGGCGGAATTTGGAAGCGAAGCCTCGTGTTGGTTGTTCAGGGGGGACCTCGTGGAAAACGGGGCTGGGCTGGGGTGGGGTGACCCTATGGAATGGTGGGATCAGAGGGAAATGAGGGGTTGGGGGGCTGTTTGGCACTGAGGAGCCCCCTCTGGGGACACCTCAAGCATCCCCCAGGACCTGGGCCACGCGTAGAGGGGCCAGGGAGGGACAAAAGGGGCTTTGGAGGGGCTGTTTGTCACCCACGAGGCCCCTCTGGGGACCCCCTGAGACCACCCCAGTGCCCCCCACGTGTTCCCAGAGCTGCTCCTCTTGAGGGCCACTGGTTGGGCCACATGTAGAGGGACCAAGGAGGGAAATGAGGGGCTTTTGGGGGGGCTGTTTGTCACCCACGAGGCCCCTCTGGGGACCCCCTGGACACCCCGAGACCACCCCGGTGCCCCCCACATGTTCCCAGAGCTGCTCCTCTTGGCCACTGGTTGGGCCACGTGTAGAGGGGCCAGAGAGGGAAATGAGGGGCTTTTTGGGGGGCTGTTTGTCACCCACGAGACCGCTCTGGGGACCCCCTGAGACCACCCCAGTGCCCCCCACGTGTTCCCAGGGCTGCTCCTCTTGGCCATTCGTTGGGCCACGTGTAGAGGGGCAAGAGAGGGACAAGAGGGGCTTTTGGGGGGGCTGTTTGTCACCCACGAGACCCCTCTGGGGACCCCCTGGATGCCCCCTGAGACCACCCCAAGGCCCCTCTGGGGACCCCCTGGACACCCCCTGAGACCACTCCAGTGCCCTCCATGTGTTCCCAGAGCTGCTCCTCTTGGACACTGGTTGGGCCACGTGTAGAGGGGCAAGAGAGGGAAATGAGGGGCTTTTTGGGGGCTGTTTGTCACCCACGAGACCCCTCTGGGGACCCCCTGAGACCACCCCAGTGCCCCCCACGTGTTCCCAGAGCTGCTCCTCTTGGCCACTGGTTGGGCCACATGTAGAGGGACCAAGGAGGGAAATGAGGGGCTTTTTGGGGGGCTGTTTGTCACCCACGAGGCCCCTCGGGGGACCCCCCCCGGACTCCCCCACGCACCGCCATTGCCCCCCCCTCCAGGACACGGAGCGTGACGTCATAGCGAGAGGCCCCGCCCCTTCTCGCGGGGCCGCTCTCAAATCTCGCGACATTCCGTGAGATCCCGAGGTTATAAATAGCCCCGCTGCGCGTTCCCAGCCCTCAGACGCGCCCGGGAACGCTGGGGGTGGTTTTGTGGTCTACGCTGAGAAAAAGCGGCGCTTCCAAAGGGCGAAACAGCGCCACGGCCGCCAGCGAGCTCCGGGATAGAGCTGGAATTGGGGGGGGGGGGGGGGGGGGCGTGTTATAAATAATAAAACACCGTTTTGCTCCTCCCTGCTGCCTTTTCGGGGGGAGGCGATTTAAAGGGATGGAAGGCTGAGGGAGTTGGGAATGTTCTTTGGGGTGACCAGTTACCTGAAGGAGCTGCCAGAAACGCGAGCCCTCCTGGGTGGGTTGGGAGGGGAGCCTTTGGAATGGGGCTGGAATCAGAGCCCTGGGCAGGGGGTATCCCATGGAATGGGGGCTGGAATCAGAGCCCTGGTGCCTTGGGAGCTGCCGGATCCCTCCCTCTGGAATGACCCGTTTTCTCTCTCCGCCGGTGATGGAGAAGCTCTGGATGTCTCCTGGTCCTTCCCTCTGCTGGAAAGGCCACACGGGCACATCCCGCTCCATCCAGGAGAGCTCGGATAACCGGGAGCAGCAGGGAAAAACAACCCCCTGAATCCCTTCGCGGAAAACCGTGTGGCTTTGGGTCCTTCACCCCTGGTTTTGGAGCTCCTTCCCTGCCAGCTGAGCCTGGGAGCGGGTGGAGGTGATTCCAGGCGGCTGGAGATGATTCCAGGCGGCTGGAATGTGGCTGGCTGGGAGCCTGGAGCGTGTGTGGGCTGTGGGATGCAGGGCTGGATCTGTCCCATGGGAGATGCTGCTGCTCCTGGAGCTGGTGGAGGATCAGCCCTTCCCCGTCTCCGGGGGGGTTGGAAATGGCAGGAATTCTTTAATTCCGGCACTGAAAGGATCACTGGGTTGATGGAGGGATGGAGCAGCTCTGCTGGGAGGAAAGGCTGGGATGCTGGGATTGTTCAGCCTGGAAAAGAGCAACTTGGGATTGTGGAAGGTGTCCCTGCCCATGGAACTGGATGATCTTTAATGTCCCTTCCAACCCAAACCATTCCAAGATTCCCTGAAATGTTGGCACAAAGCCCCTCTCCAGCGCAGCCAGGATATTCCTGGCCCTGGGAACAAACTCATCCCCGCTCCCTCCTCCCTCTGCACCTGCAAAAGGATGATTTTTTGATCATGCTGAGCCGAGTTTTCAGCCAATTCCTGGTTTTCCTGGCTGTGATCCAGTGCAATCCCTGATCCCGGGAACCCATTCTCCTCCCCATCCTCTCCCTCAGCTCCAGCTCCGAGCTCCCTGTGCTGTTCCCTGACCTCCTAACTCTGGAGCTCATTTTTGAGCTGATCAGCCCTGGCAGATGCTCCAAGTGTGTTTTTAATTCCTTGGGAACCGTTTTCCTTGGCCCTGTTTTCTGACAGACACCTGAAAGAAGCCCCTTTCCCAACTCCGTGGGTTGTTGCACATCAGGATCACTTAATTACTTCATCTGCCAGGAATCATCTGCATCCAGAAAAGCAGCAAAGGAGAAACCACTGCCTTAATAATTATATTTTTCCCTTCTGTTTTTCAGGCTGAATTTTGATGGTGATGGAGAAGGGAACAGTAAATCCCTCGGGTGAGGGAGGACGTGGCATCCAGAAGTTTCTCACATGGTCTTAGGGGTGTCTGTGTGTTTTCCCTGGAGTTTCCCCCGTGGCTTTTCCTCTCTGGAAGCACTGGGGAAATGCTCCACTTCCTTAAAACTCTTCCCTTTTCTCCCAGTCAGCAGAATTTCCACCTCTGGAGCTTTTCTTGTGTTAATTAATCCTCATCTGTCGTAAGGACGCTCCCATTCCAGGGACATCCTTATTCCCAAGGAGTTACCGAGGCTGGGAGGGATCAGAGGGGTCCTGAGGGGGCTCCTGGTGTCTCTGGGTGGTCCCTCAGTGTGCTCCTTCAGGGAATATCAGGCCAGGGAGGCCGCAGGGATGCTCTGGACTCTCCCAAAATCCAGCTCAGACGTCCGTGTCCACCTCCACCCACTCCCCTTGTTGGGTGCTTTTCCCTGGCTGCCCCTCTGACATCCCTCACCATCCCGTGCCAGGAGCCACATCCCGTTCCAAAAACCTCATCCAGCTCCTCCTGTCCTTCTCCAGCGTTTTTTGGGATCCCATGGGAAGGCGGCCCGGGAGAAACGATGGGTTTAACGCTCCCCTGGGTGCAGGTTCCCACCGTCCCCACAGCTCCTTCTCACTGCAGAGAGACCAGCCCTGCTGCAGAGCTTGTTTCCCCCCTTCCCTGCTTTTCTCCCTTCCCTGTTTTCCACTTGGAATCGCTGGGGGTATTAAATAAAAAATCAGCTGTTTGTGCAGCTCGTGGAAAGCGGTTCCTTCCCCCCCCCAGCGCAGCCCCCGCAGCGGCTCAGGGGGCTCCTAAAATCGCAGCTGGGAGGGCTGAGAGGTTTTTCTGCAGCTCCCCCCGGGGGGGAAGGCGAGAGGGGCGTGAAGGATCAGAGGGAGCCTATGGAGGTGGTCTGGCAGCTCCACAACCCTGGAATCGCTCCCAGACCCTCCCAGGGCACCTGTTCCCGAGGTGTTTCCCTGCGGGATCTCAGGGACGATCCCCTCCAGGCGCCGTTTCCCCCCCGGGTTCTGGGAAGGGGGCGGTGGGTGGGAGCCCCCCGGGACGCTCCCGCCGGCCGCGCTTCCCTCGGGAAGCGCTCTGCATCCCGGGAAACCCCCGTTTCCAGGCGCCTTTCCCCCGTCCCCAAGGGCCCGGCGGGAGCCTTGGCAGGGCTGCGCCCGGCGTCGCTCCCGTTAATCCGGGCACTGATCCCGCCTGATGCCGCAGGGTCGGGGGTCACCGGCAGCCCCCGCCATAACTGCTCAGCATCCTCCTGCCGCCGCTTCTCCTGCCCGCTCCCCCCCCCCCCTCCCCAATTATTACACCCCGGAGAGAGAGCTAATTAACACGCCGGCGGGTGCCCCGCGATGCTCCGCGTCCCACGGGCTGCGGCGGGAGGCGGCTCCGCTCCTCCCCGTCTCTCCCTCCGCTGAGCCTTTTTTTCTTCCCCCCCCCTCTCCGCGAGCGCGGAGCCGCTCCGAGGAGCAGGAATGGAGCGGGAATTGCCCCGGAGCCAAGCCCGGCTGCCCTCGCTGCTCCTGGCGCTGCTGGGGCTCGGCCCAGGTGAGTGCGCGGACCCCCCTTTCCCCCCCCCGGCCGCGACCCGCGGGAGGCTCGTGGTTCAAAAGGGGGGGTGGGCGCGGGGCTGCGGGACCCCCCATCCCGCCTCTTCCCACCCGAGGTGGGCTCTGGAACGCCGGATCCAGCCTTAAGGAGAGGTTTGGGGACGACCCCCGGGTCCGTCCCCATTTTTGTCGCTCCCCCCCCTCCCGGAGCCCCTCGAACCCCCCGGGGCCGCTCCGGATCCGCCCGCGAAGCGGCTCCTTACGTAAAGCGGGAGCGAGGAATCCCCTCTTAATTCCCGGCGTGCTAATCCCCCGCGTTTAATAATTCCCGTAAAACCTCCCAATTCCTGCGGAAAGCATCTGATAGTACAGGCAGATTAATTGGGGGGGGATTTTCCCGACGGTTAATTGGCCTCACGAGCGGGATGGGGCTGGCGCCAGCGCCGGGCAAGTGGCACCAGGTGATGCCAAATATCTGCCCCGGCTCGGTGGGAAAAGCCTGTTTTCCGCGCTCTGGAGTTCTCCAGCTGCTTTCTGGGATGGAAATTATTTTATGGCAGAACGCGGGGAGCGGGGAGGGCGAGGAAAAGCGCAATCCAGGCTCGGGGTGAATAAACCCGAGGTTAAAATCGGCCCCGGAGATCTGTTTTTTGGGGGGTCTGAGGAAGGCTCGAGTCGGGCTAATCCAGATGCCGAATGCATCGAGCATCAACACATTTATCCTCCTCCCTCCCCCCCCTCCGGATCCTGCAGCGGAGCCGGGGCTGCGGAGCCTCGTGTTCCAAAAAATCTGGGGTAAACAGGATGAGCCGGGAGGATGCCGGGGAGGCGCTTGGCGGAGGCCTGGCACCAACCAGGCTTTTCCCGGCCGTCATTTCCTCCGGCCGCCCCTCCGACAGCGCGGGGGCGGCCGGCGGGGACCCCCCTCCCGGGGCGTAGATGTTGCACGGGAGGGTGGGAAACCTCCCGGGAGGAGGAGGAGGAGGAGGAGGAGGGTGCCCCGGGTGAGTCCGGCCGGCGGATGGACGGACACAGGAGCGGCTCCATCCTTGGCAGCGAGGAAATTGGGGAGAGAGAATCTCTCTGAGCTCCTCCGTGAGGAGACTGACGGGATTTTGGAGGCTTCTCCCCCCTCCCAGTTCTATTTTGCTGCTCGGGCTCGGCGTCCTCCCCCCGGGCTCCTGCGGCTTCCCGGGGCCCCCAAAAAACTTTGCGTTCTCCCGCTTAAAAGTGTTCGGGAATCATTCGGGTTTAAGATGGGGCTGGAAGAGCAGGAATCGAGCCTGGGATAAGCGGGATCGGAGCAACGAAAAAGCTCCAGCGCCGCGGGGAAGCGTCTTAGAGAGCGGAGCAAAGATGCGGCTCGTCCTGGGGGGCTGCCGGTGGGGGGGTTACATCGAGTAAAAGCCCCGCTGTCGGTGTTTAATCTGCTTTTTAATGTACGGGCTCAGCTGCTTCTGCCTCCTCCGGGGAGGGGAGCAGGGAGACGATCCCGGGAATTCACGACCCGTCCCAGGCGGGATGGAGCCGATGCCGCTCATCCCAACCCGCCTCCCCCGTTCCTGGGCGGCTGCGTGGGACAGGGAGAGGGAGAGAGGGAAGGGAGGGGGGTGTTCTGCGAGGCAGAGGAGCGTGGGGGGATGCGGGGGCCGGGGCCAGCACAGGAGACAGCTTGGAAGTAGGCGGGAGCTGCCAGGAGCGAGGGAGGTGGTGCCGAGCGGCTCCTGGCATTGGGATTTTTGCAGGGAGCTCGGGATGCTGCAAAAAAAAAGAACAAACCCCAAACCACCCGTGATGGAGGCTCAGAACCTGCCCCTCGGGCCCAGCCCGCTGGGATCAGGGAGAAGCTCCATCCCTGAGGGAATCACGCATCCCACGGGTCGGCAGGGGCTCCATCTCTGCCTGAGCAGCTCTTGGCATCAAGATTTTTTAGCAGAGATGCTGCAAAATAAACCCCAAACCACCCCGTGGTGGAGGCTCAGAACGTGCCCCTCGGGCTGGGGGAGCTGCCGGGATGAGGGAGAAGCTCCATCCCCGTGGGAATTGCCCTGATCCCACAGGTTGGAAGGGACTTTGTTCCTCCCTGGAGGTGCCAGGAGTGAGGGAGGTGGCGCTGAGCGGCTCTTGGCATCGGGATTCTTGGATCAGGGAGCTCAGGATGCTGCCAAATAAAACCAAACCACCCGTGGTGGAGGCTCAGAGCCTGCTCCTCGGGCTGGGATAAGGCAGGAGGGAAAAGGCTCCATCCCTGCGGGAATCACTCATCCCACAGGTCGGCAGGGGCTCCATCCCTGCCTGGAACTGTCAAGCAGCTCTTGGCATCAGGAGTTTTGCAGAGATGCTGCAAAAAAATACTCAAACCCCCGTGGTGGAGGCTCAGAATGTGCCCCTCGGGCTGGGATAAGGCAGGAGGGAAAAGGCTCCATCCCTGTGGGAATCACTCATCCCACAGGTCAGCAGGGGCTCCAGCCCTCCTTGGAGCTGCCAGAAGTGAGGGAGCTGATGCCAATCAGCACCTGGCATCAGGATTTTGGCAGAGATGCTGCAAAAAAAAAAACCAACAACCCTATGGTGGAGGCTCAGAGCCTGCTCCTCGGGCTGGGATAAGGCAGGAGGGAAAAGGCTCCATCCCTGCGGGAATCACTCATCCCACAGGTCGGCAGGGGCTCCATTCCTGCCTGGAACTGTCAAGCAGCTCTTGGCATCAGGATTTTTGCAGACATTCTGCAAAAAAAAACCATAGTGGAGGCTCAGAACCTGCTCCTCGGGCTGGGATAAGGCAGGAGGGAAAAGGCTTCATCCCTGCGGGAATCACCTTGATCCCACAGGTCAGCAGGGGCTCCAGCCCTCCTTGGAGCTGCCAGAAGTGAGGGAGATGATGCCAATCGGCACCTGGCATCAGGATTTTGGCGGAGATGCTGCAAAAAAACCCCCATAGTGGAGGCTCAGAACCTGCCCCTCGGGCTGGGATAAAGCAGGACGGAAAAGGCTCCATCCCTGCAAGAATCACTCATCCCACAGGTCAGCAGGGGTTCCATCCCTGCCTGGAGCTGCCAGAAGTGAGGGACCTGATGCCAATCGGCACCTGGCATCAGGAGCTTTGCAGAAATATAGCAAAAAACGACCAAACCCCGTGGTGGAGACTCAGAACGTGCCTCCGGGGCTGGGATAAGGCAGGAGGGAAAAGGCTCCATCCCTGCGGGAATCACCCATCCCACAGGCTCCCGGGGGCTCCATCCCTGCTGGCCCGGCACCCCCAGCCCACAGGGACCCCCCGGAGCCGCCCCTGCTGCCCCCCCCACCCCCTTAACCCTTGTCGATCTTCCGCAGGGCTCTGGGCGGAGGCGCCGTTTAAGGCGGACAATGAGGTTTTGGAGGTGTTGGCTGGGAATTCCTCCCAGACTCTCTTGGAGCGTTGTTCTGGTGAGAGCCTCGGGGTTCAGATGGTGCCCCCCCCACATCCGAACCTGGCAGATTCCTTCGTATTTTTTAGCCTCCGCTCCCCCGAGCTTGGCATCCCGATGGGGCACCCGCGTCCGAACCTCGTAGATCCGTCACGCTTTTGGGCCTCCAGTCCCCGAGACCGGCATCCCGACGGGGCACCCGCATCTGAACCTTGTAGATCTTTCATAGTTTTGGCTTCCAGCCCCCCCGGCCCGGCGTCTTTCCCTCTCTTTCTGGGGACACACCCCGTCCCCGGCTCGGATAGGGAGCAGCGGAGAGACCGGGCGGCCGCGCCGAGGCGGGAGATGCTGCTCGGACCCGTCCCCGAATGTCCTCCTGTTCCTGCCTTGTCCCCGCCCTGTCCCCGCGCTGTCCCCAAACACCTCTCGGTGACTTTCTCCTTGTCCCAGAGCTGCTCTTCGGCCAAGCCCGGGCGCAGCCCCAGCAGGTCAACGGCGTCCTGGGGGGGTCGGTGCTGCTCTCCCCGGCTCTGCCCCCCAACAAGACGGTGAAGGAGATCGAGTGGAGCTTCTCCGCCGGCACCGGGGCCATGATCCAGGTGGCGGAGTTCAGCCGCGGCGGGTTCGAGCGCCCCGATCCCAGGGATCGCTTCGGGAAGCGGCTGGAGAGGTACAACGAGACGGCGCTGAGGATCCGGGCCCTGGAGAGGGGAGACAGCGGCGTCTACGGGGCGAGGATTAAACTGCACCCGGCGCTGGTGGAGGATCAAACCTTCAACCTCTCCGTCTACGGTGGGTGATGGAGACGCTGAGGGAAGAGAGGGAAAGCCCCGAGTGTGAGCTCTAAACCCCTTTACAGGTGGGGGAAGCTGAGCACAGAGCAGCGATGGGGGCGGAGGGTGAACAG
Organism: Pseudopipra pipra; assembly: GCF_036250125.1. Classification (NCBI taxonomy): domain Eukaryota; kingdom Metazoa; phylum Chordata; class Aves; order Passeriformes; family Pipridae; genus Pseudopipra; species Pseudopipra pipra. The sequence goes on from NC_087577.1 coordinate 1,215,692, forward strand.
TGTGAGCACCGACCCCTTTACTTGTGGGGAAACTGAGGCACGGGGGGGCTTTGAGGGTGAATAGAGGGCCCTGAGGGTGAGAAATAATCCCTTTACGGGTGGGGAAACTGAGGCGCTGATGGGATTTGGGGGATAAATAGGGAGCCCCGAGTGCAGGCGCTAAATCCCTTTACAGGTGGGGAAACTGAGGCAGGGAACAAGGGTGGGGTTGGAGGGGGAACAGAGAGCCCCGAGGGGGAGAAGTGACCCCTTGACAGGCTGGAAAACTGAGGCACAGGACAAGGGTGGGATTTGAGGAGGGATATAAAGCCCTGAGCACAAGCACTGACCCCTTTATAGGTGGGGGAAACTGAGGCACGGAGCCACTGTGGGGTTTTCTTAGGGTTGGTTTGGACACCAACCTTTGCACCCCAGGCCCTGCAGCCCCTCACACTCTGCAAAGGGCCAAATCCTGGCACCCAAAGGGGACAGCAGGGTGGTCAAATCCTGTCACTCAAAGGGGACAGCATGGTAGCCAAATCCTGTCACCCAAGGGGGACAGCAGGGTGGTCAAATCCTGTTCCCCAAGGGGGACAGTGAGGACATCAGAGTGGCCAAATCCTGGCACCCAAAGGGGACAGCATGGTAGCCAAATCCTGGCACCCAAGGGGGACAGCAGGGTGGTCAAATCCTGTCACCCAAGGGGGACAGTGAGGACATCAGGGTGGCCAAAGCCTGGCACCCAAAGGGGACATCGGGGTGGCCGAATCCCTCCATCCGGTGCTGATCCAACCCTTCCTCGGGCACAGAGTCGGTGCCGAGCCCCCGGACCCGCAGCCAGCTCCTGGCCAGCACCTTGGAATGGTGCAACCTGACCCTGCAGTGCCAGGGCTCCGGGAAAGGCGCCGTGAACGTCACCTGGAAGCGCGACAGCCTCACCGGGGACCTGATCCCAGATCGCCACCAGCTGTCCCCGGACGGGACCACCCTGAGGGTCAACCTGCCCCCCACGGCCGCCAACGTCACCTACGCCTGCACCGTCAGCAACCCCGCCGACCAAAAAGTCGCCCTGTTCGACCTGCAAACCATCTGCCAGGGCGGAGGTGAGACCCCTCCCCGGAGGTGAGACCCCTCCCCGGAGGTGAGACCCTCGCCCCGGGGCACCCGCGGGGGGCTGGTCTCGCCACGGAGGTGGGCACAGCTCAGGATCTCCCCCCTCTGTGCCCTGCCAGGGGGACAAACGTCCTTCTCGACCTCGGGGTACATCGTGCTGACCCTCATCCTGCTGGCCGTGAGCCTGGGGGGGGCCTTCTGGTGCTGGAGGATGAACAGCGAGAAGGCGTCGGATCCAGGCAAGGGGAGACCCGACACCCCCCCCGCCCATCGCCCCCCTTTCCCCCGAGGGGTCTCGGAGGGGTTGGGGGAGCGGGGAAGGGGCTGGGGGAGAAGGGAAGGGGCTGGGAGAGCGGGGGGGGGCTGGGGGAGAAGGGAAGGGACTGAAGGATTAGGGAAGGGATTGGGGGAGCAGGGAAGGGGCTGGGGGAGAAGGGAAGGGATTGGGGGAGCAGGGAAGGGGCTGGGGGAGTGGGAAGGGATTGGGGGAGCAGGGAAGGGGCTGGGGGAGTGGGAAGGGGCTGGGGGAGCAAGGAAGGGGCTGGGGGAGAAGAGAAGGGGCTGGGGGAGAAGAGAAGGGGCTGGGGGAGTGGGGAGGGGGCTTGGGAAGCGGGGAGGGGGCTCGAGGAAGTGGGAAAGGGGCTGAAGGAGTAGGGAAGGGATTGGGGGAGCAGGGAAGGGGCTGGGGGAACGGGGAGGGCCTGGGGGAACAGAGAAGGGGCTGGGGGAGCAGAGAGGGGGCTGGGGGAGTGGGGAAGGGGCTGGGGGAGTGGGGAGGGGCTGGAGAAACGGGGAGGGGCTGGAGAAACGGGGAGGGGCTGGGGGAGTGGGGAGGGGCTGTTTCCCTGGAACACTCCGGCTCCCCGCAGCCGCCACCCCCACGGTGGCCGCCGAGGAAAGCCCCTCGGAGCCCCAGTACACCGACATCGTGTGCCGGAGCCCCCCGGAAGGTAATGACCAGGTGAGGCCCCTGGAGGGGCTTGGGGGCCGGGGGAGGGGGGTCCCCACCGTGCTGGGGGGGGCGGGTCCACATCAAACTGGGGTCACAGCCACAATGGGGGGGGCCCAGTGGGGTCACTGGGGTCGCAGCCGTGTCCGGGTCACCCCGGGGTCCTGGCAAGGTGGGTGCAAGGTGGGCTCTGCGCCAGGGCACAGCATCCCACGGGGGCTTCCCGGGGCCAGCAGGTCCCTCAGCAGCACCCCCTTTCCTCCCCAAATTTCTGCCGCAGGGCCCGAGTCACCCCGAGAATAACCAGGAGCAGAGCTCGCCGCAGAAAGCGCCGGCGGCCGCCCCCGGCGAGGAGCAGCAGCAGGGCCAGGCAGCGCCAGGGGACACGGCCGAGGAGGTGACATAGACCCTCAGGTGCGGGGCGGGGGGGGGGGGAAGGGGAACTGCCCCCAAAAACGGGCACTGCCAGCGCCAGGGGGTCTCCCGTTCGTGGGAGGGGGCTGAGAAAGGCTCTGCTCTGTCCCGCAGGCACCCGCAGGGCCGGAGCGCCGGGATCTCCTGGAAGGGCTGTAAAAGTGCGTCGTGTGCCAAATCCCAACCCAAATCCAGCCCCCCCCCGTTTCGGCTCCGGGATCGGGAGGCTCCACCGCGGGACTTCAGCCGGACGGACCCCCTTCCCCCACCACCCCGCCCACCCACCCCTCCTCTGGTTCATCCCCAACCTCCTTCCCCGGTGCCCTCCGAGACTGTTTGGGGAGCGCGATCCCGGACCGAGGCGGCGGCGGCGGCGGAGCTGGGGGGGGTCCCTCCGGGGTGTCCCCCCCACCCCGGGATGCTCCAGGAGGGGGGAAAACCCCGGGATTCGCCCCCCCCGGGGCGAGGGGGGGTGGCACCGGGGAGGGCAGGGGGGGGACCACGACGAGCCGCCCTCCCTCCAACCTCCAGCTCCCCCCTCCCGGGGTCTCGCAGGGACCCTCCGCGGGGAGATGCCCACGTTGGGGGGGGGTCGTGCCCACCCGCTCGGCCGCTGCCAAGGGGACGCGGAGCGGGGGGGGGACACGCGGCGGTGCCCCCCCGACCCCACTGGAGCGGCCCTGGGGGGCACCCCCGGGGGGATGCGGAAGGGACCGTCCGTCGCCGGTGCAGAGCCACGGGAAGCGCCCCCTCCCCTCCCTCCCTTCCCCTCCTCTCCCGTCCCCCCCCTCGCTGTTCCCGCGTAGCCCGCGCACGGAGGGGGGGTCTCACCGCCTGTGTGTCCAGCACCCACTGCCACGGGGACCCCCCGCCCAGACCCCCCCCGGTGTAAAAACAGCAAAATAAATGTTGGTGAGGTCACGGGGGGAGCTGGAGGGGGCGGGAGGGGCGGGCACAGGGACGCGTGTGTGTGTGTGTGCATTGTGACACGTGTGCACAGGGACATGTGTGTGTGTGTGTGCGTGCAAACCCCGGATATGGAGGACAGGACACCCTGGATATGGGGGCAGGATACCCTGGATATGGAGGACAGGACATCCCAGATATAGGGGACAGGACACCCCGGATATGGAGGACAGGACATCCCAGATATAGGGGACAGGACACCCCGGATATGGGGGCAGGACACCCCGGATATGGGGGACAGGACACCCCGGATATGGGGGCAGGACACCCTGGATATGGGGGACAGGACACCCCAGATATGGGGGACAGGATACCCTGGGTATGGGGGCAGGATACCCTGGATATGGAGGACAGGACATCCCAGATATAGGGGACAGGACACCCCGGATATGGGGGCAGGACACCCCAGATATGGGGGACAGGACACCCCAGATATGGGGGACAGGACATCCCAGATATAGGGGACAGGACACTCTGGATAGGGGGGACAGGGTACCCTGGGTATGGGAGACAGGACACCTTGGATATGGGGGGTAGGACACCCTGGATATGGGGGACAGGACACCCCGGATATGGGGGGCAGGACACCCTGGATAGGGGGGACAGGGTACCCTGGATATGGAGGACAGGACATCCCAGATATGGGCGACAGGACACCCCAGATATGGGGGACAGGACACCCTGGGTATGGGGGCAGGATACCCTGGATGCGGGGGACAGGACACCCCAGATATGGGGGACAGGACACCCCGGATCCGGGGGACACTCGGGATGCAGGGGACAGGAGCATCCTGGGAGTGGCCGATGGGACACCCCAAGTGTGGGGTTCAGTAGCATCCCAGGTGCAGGAGCCCCAGCCGGGACATTCCCAAGCCCGCAGGGACCCCCTCCCCTCGATTTCCAGCCAGGCCAACCCCTCGTGCCCCTCACGGCAAAAAGGACTCCACTTGTGCTCCACCTGTGGCACCAGCTGGTGTTATTTGCCCAGCGCCCGCAGCATCCGGCTCGTCCCTGCTCTTATTGCACCTGATTCCAGGTGGAAAACAAAGGCTGGGCGGCAGCAGCGCTTTGGGAAGCAGCTCCAAAACCTCCCGGGGGCAGCGGGAGGAGGGAGGCAGGGAAGGACAGATCGCCGGGGTTTGGGGCAGCGCCCCCGGGGCTCGGCGTTGTCCCCAGCGGTGTGTCCTGCACTTCGCCACTCCCCTGCAAGGTGGTTTTCGATTCGCGTTCCCTTTTTCCGAGCGCTCAGAGCTGGGCTGGGCGGCTTTGGAGCGATGGGGACGTCGCCCGGCCCCGCCCGGCCCCGCGTTCCCAGGCTGCTGGTCCTGCTCCTGGGAGTGGCAGGTGGGTCTGGGGGGGTGGGAAGACAGCCGGGCTGGGAGGGGATCCCGGCGTTCCAGCGCTCGTGCCCCCCGTTTTTAGCAACCCCCCCCAGGTTTTTGGGAGCGGTGGGAGAGAACTGAGAGCGCGACTTTTGGGTCCCGGCCGCAAAATGAACTTCGGGGGGAAATCCATGAGGTGTCCGGGGGGGGGGGGGGGGGAACAGCCTTTCCCTCTGGGAAGAAGCAGGAATGATGCCCCGGGGCACCGGTGATCCCTCGGGCGGGGGGGCGTGTTGTTGCTCAGCCTCCCCTCCTTGATTTCCTGCCGCCAAAAATCCATCCCCGAGAGGTTTTGTGGGGCCTGGTGGGGCCGGATCCCGGTGCCCGGGGCTGGGTCACCCCTGGGGGGCTGTTGGGACCCCTCGGCTTGGCCAACCCGCTGGAAGAAAAGGAAAGGGAAATTAATTTAGACGAGAAGGGACCTCTCCGGGTTTCCCGGGGTGTTTCCTCGAGGAGGAAGAGGGAGGCCGAAGGTTGCTCTGACTGCGGCATCCCCGTCACGTACCTGCTTCCTCGGGGGAGGGGGGGGGGAATCGCATCCCGCAGCCCTCGGGGGTACCCGGGAAACACTCCGGGCGCAGGGAGCGGGCAGGGGGTGGGTGTTTAACCCCTCTCACCCCGCCGGGCGCTCCCCGGCCCCTCTCACCCCCTGCGTGGGGGTCCCCGAGCGAGCCCCCCCCTCCTCCCGCACAGCCCGGGCAGCGCATCCCGTGAGCCGGGGAGAGGGAGGGGGAGGTGGGCAATGAACCCCCCGAGGCTGCAGCAGCGGGGCCTGCGGTTTCTCAGCCCCCCCTTTTTTCCCCCCCTCGTCTCGCCTCCGTCTCTGCAAAGCCGAGCGGCTGCGGAGAGAGCGAGAGCGGGGCCGGCGCCGAGCGAGCCGCCCGCGGGCAGGACGGGGCTGCGCTGTGGGAACCGTCTGTCGCTGCCCCCGGGGGAGGCTGCGGGGGGCTCCTGGCGGCTTTCGGGGTCTCAGGGCCCGAGTGGAGCCACTCGGTGCCCCCCAGGGATGGGGAGGGGGGGGGTTGCATAGCTGAGCTGTCCCAGAGCGCTGGGGTGGAGGGTCCCTGTCCCCACCACGGGGGAGTTTTCCGAAGGTTTAAACCCGAAACCCGCCCCGGTTTCAGCCCCACACGGTGGGGGGGGGGGGGTTTCCTCTGTCGCGGGGGTGACCTGCGCACGCGTAGGGTGACACGGGGACGAGGCATCGTGAGCCCCCAGCATCCTCCCCACGGCGGGGGGGGTCCCAGCCCTGAGGGTGGTCCCCGGCTGGTCCCCGACCCATGGGGACATTTCCCGGAGGTTTAACTTTAAACCTGCCCGGTTTGAGCCCCACTTGGGCTTAGACCCGGCGGGGAGAAGGCTCCCTGTCTCACCCATTTTTTGGGGGCGACCTGTGCACGTGTAGGGGGGCACGGGGGGGGCACGGGGGGACACCGGGACAAGGCACCGAGGGCCCCCAGCAGCCCCCGACCCCGGGGACGTCCGGCCCACGGCTGGTCCCTGACCCCTGGGGACATTTCCCGGAGGTTTAACTTTAAACCTGCCCGGTTTGAGCCTTAACTGGGGCTTAGAGACGACGGGACCGTGCGTCCCTGCTGTGGGGGTGACCCGTGCGTGTGTGTGGGGGGACGTGGGGGGACACGGGGTGACACCGGGACACCGGGACGAGGCCCCGCGAGCCCCCGGGGTGTTCCCAGCCCCGCGGGTGGTCCCTGCGTGCCGGAACGCCGCCAGGAGAGGGGATGGGTGTGGGATGCAATGAATCATCCCGGGCGGGCGCCGCGCTCTCGTGACTCAGGCCCCGGTGGGCAGCTGCCCACGGGGTCCCTCGGGAGGGAGGGGGCCGAGGGAAGGGACCGGGGGGGTTGCTGGGGGTCTCCAGCCTCCAGATTATCCCTGTCCCAGCCTCCAGATTATCCCTGTCCCCACCAGGTGCTGCGGCCCCTCGGACCCGGCAGGTGAACGGTGTCCTGGGGGGGTCCGCGCTGCTCTCCCTGGATCTGCCCCCGACAAGAAGGTGAAGGCGGTCGAGTGGACATTTTTAGGTGTCAGCAGTGTCGAGATCCTGGTGGGCGAGTTCAGCCCCAGTGGATTCGAGCGCTCCGACCCCCAGGATCGATTCGGGGACCGGCTGGAGATGAACAAGACGGCGCTGAGGATCGGGACCCTGGAGAGGGGCGACAGCGGCGTCTACGAGGCTCGGATTAAACTGGCCCCGGCGACCGTGGAGACACCGCTCTTCACCCTCTCCGTCTACGGTGGGTTTGTTTGCAGAGCAGCGGTTCCTGGAAGCGGCTTTACAACCCCCGGCAGCCGGAGGTGTGAGCGCTGGGAAAGGGGAAGGGAAACCGCTCCGGGCGCCGCGCGCCCGTCACGGGGATTGTCCCGGCTCCGGGACCAACCGCGACCCCGGCGCTTCCCCTTTTCCTCGCTCTGCCCTTCCACCTCCCCCTCCCCGGGCCGTGGGACAGGTTTGTTTGCTCCTCCGACAGAGCCGGTGCCGGAGCCGCAGATCCAGGGGCAGCGGCTCTCCCTCACCCCCGGGAGTGCAACCTCACCCTGCGGTGCCAGGCGCCCCCGGGCAGCAATGCCACAGTCACCTGGCAGCTCGGGAGCTCTCTGGGGGTGCCACAGGCACAGCTCTGCGGGGACAACCAGACCCTGTGCCTGGCCCTGCCCGTCGCTGCCTTCAACTCCACCTACACCTGCCTGGCCCGGAATCCCGCCCAGGAGCGGAATGTCTCCCTCCACCTGGACACCCTGTGCCAGCAGCAGGGTAAAAAGACCCTCCTGTACCCGGATTCACCCCCCCAGGAGGTGAATTCACCCCCCCTGGCACCCAGCACGGGTTGTCCCTGCAGACACGGGGGCCTGGCAGAGGAGACACGTGTGCCTGTGCTGGGGCCGTGGGCATTTTGGCCCTGCTTGGCATCGCCTGGATCTGGAGGAGGAGGAGGAGGAGGAAGAAGTCTGAGGGAGGTGGGCACTGCTGGGCTCTGAGCTCAGAGCTGGGATCAATAGAGCTGGGAAAGGGGGAGAGAGCTTTTCCCCTCACTCCGGTTCTTTTCTTTGTGGAAAGGGTTGTCAGGCACTGGAAGGGAACAGGGACAAGAGGAAAAGGCCTCAGGCTGCCCCAGGAGAGGTTCAGGTGGGACACAAGGAGGGATTTGTTCCTGGAAAGGACGGTCAGGCCTTGGAGGTGTCCAAGGAAGGTCTGGACACTCAGTGCTCTGGGCTGGGGGCGAGGTGGGGACACGGCACAGGGGGGACTCAATGACCTTTTTCCAACCTAAATTGGGATTCTGGGATCCCGCCCTGTCTGGGCCAGGATGGCTCCATGTCCCCCTTCCACACATCCCAGCTCCCTCCAGCACCCCTGGGATTGCTGTTCTTGCTCTCCTCTCCCTAGGTGCCCTCTCCCCCCTCTCCAGCGAGGATCCCCCACCAGAGCTCTTGTACTCTGAGATCCAGAGGAGAAACTCCCCGGAGCCTCGGGAGTGGGTGAGCCTGAGGGGGGGGATCTGGGGGCAAATCCGGATCATTCCGAGTCCAACCCCACCTCCCACCCCTTCCCTCCAGCACTGGGGGGGTCCCTCTGTGCCCCCAGAGCCCCCCTTTCCTCCTCCCCTGGAAGTGGCTCCGAACTCCTGGGGGGCTTCCCCGGGGAGGGGACACCGAAGGGGACACTTCCCAGGGCCACCAAGTCCCTGGGGGGAGTTGTCCCACCTCGCCCACCCCCCTTCCCAAGGGTCTGACCTGTTTTCTGCCCCAAGCAGCAGGACGGGCCCAGGACCATCTACTGCGAGGTGCGGGGGAAGGTGTGACCTGGAGAGTCCCAGGTGAGTCCCGGGTGTGTCCCAGGTGTGTCCCAGGTGTGTCCCAGCCCCCGAGAGGCTCCGTCCTTGTCCCTCCACCCCCAGAGGGAGATGATTCCATCCTCACCCTCCTTTTCCCCCCAGCAGGACCCCCGGAGCAGGACGGGACCACCGACCCCCCCGTGTGACACCGGGGCTGACGGACACCTGAGTCCCCCCGAGGTGTCCCCTCCTGTCCCCACCCGTGCTCTGGGAGCAGGGCTGGCCTGGGGGGGCTCCCACATCCCCCCCCCGTGTTTTGGATGCCCAGTGACTCCAATAAAGGCGGAGGAAGGAGAGGTGGGGGTGGATTTATGGGGTTGGGGAGGGTGGACATGTGTGTGTGTGTCACAGCTGGAGGGGACACGGGGTGACACCGAGGGCTGGGCTGGCACCGGAATGGGGGGGACACTCGGGGGGGTTTGGGGGGGCAGCACCCCCAAGGCTGTGCAGAAGAACATCAGGGTGGGGGTCCGTCCCCAGCCCCCAGATCCAGCACGGCCAGGTCCCCCCACAGCCCCAGCCCCAAAGAGTTGGATTATGAACAGCTGGATCCCTGCACAGCTGGATCCTCCCAGACCAGGATCCCTGCACAGCTGGATACCCAGAGACCAGGATCCCTGGATCCCCTTAGACCAGGATACTCACACAGCTGGATCCTCTTAGATCAGGATCCCTGCACAGCTGGATCTCCAGAGACCAGGATCCCTGGATCCCCAGAGACCAGGTTACTCACACAGCTGGATCCCTGCACAGCTGGATCCCCAGAGATCAGGATCCCTGGATCCCCTTAGACCAGGTTACTCACACAGCTGGATCCCTGCACAGCTGGATCCCCAGAGACCAGGATGCTCACACAGCTGGATCCCCACATAGTAGGGTCCCCACACAGCTGGATCCCCATAAACCAGGATCCCTGCACAGCTGGACCCCCTGTGTACCTGGACCCCCCTAAACCAGGAGCCCCATAAACCAGGATCCCTGCACAGCTGGACTCCCACACTCCTGGATCCTCCTATACCAGGATCCCAGCACAGCTGGATCCCCAAATCCCATGATCCCAGCACAGCTGGATCCCCCCAGACCAGACCCTCCCTATACCCAGGACCCCCCTTCCCTTTCCCTTTCCCCTTCCCTTTTTCTCCCCTTCCCCCCTTTATCCCCCCGACATTTCCACTCCACTCAGGGGGTTCCTTGATTTTTGGGGGAGAAGGGGAGGTTTGGGTGGTGTTTTCTGGGAAGGGGTGTTTATGGGGGAGATATTTTCTGGGGTGATTTTTTTTGGGGGGGCAGGGGTCTGGGATGGTTGTTTTTTGGGGTATTTTTTGGGGGGGGGATGCTTTTAGGGATGGGTATTTTTTGGGGAGTATTTTCTGGGGTGATTTTTTTTTGAGGGGATGATTTTTCTGGATGGTTGGGGGGGTTTTTTTGGGGGGTGTCTTTTTTTGGGGAGGGGAATGCATTTTTTTGGAGGGAGGGTGTTTTTAGGGGTGGGTATTTTTTGGGTGGGGGTTGAGCCAAAACCCGACACTCCAGGCAGGAATATTTTTTGGCAGGGAGTGAAGGGGGGATATTTTTTTTTTGGGGGGGGGGGAGATATTTTTGGTGGGTTGGGCCCGAAATCAGCCGCTCCAGGTGGGAATATTTTTGGGGGGCATGACGTTTTCTGAGCTGTTTATTTGTGGGCGAGTATGTTTTTGTGGGAACGTGTCTTTTAGGAGGGATATTTTCTGATGGGGGGGATATTTTTGGGGGGGACTTGTGTTTTTTTGGTGGGGGGGTCGGAACCAACCACTCGAGCCTGGATTATTATTTTTTTTTTGAGTAGGGGGGGCGGGATGACCCTTCCCGTGGTGTTTTTATTTTTGACGGCGATATTATTGTTTATTTTTTTTTTGGTTGGGGGGGGGGGGTCCGTTCCCCACCGGAAGCGGAAGTGGCGCGGGAGAAGCGGAAGTGGCGCGGGGGCCGCGCGGACCGGAAGCGCGTGGGCGGTGGCGGCGGCGGTTCCGGTTCCGGCGGCGGCGGCGGCGGCGGCTCCGGGGGGAAGGCTCCGGGAACCCGGGAACGGCACCGGGAGCGGCTCCGAGCGCGGCCCACCCCGCACCGGCAACATCCCCGCCCGCCCCCCCCGCCTGCCCCGCAACCCGCCCCCCCCCCCGTGATCCGCCCGCGCCGCCCCCGCAGGTACGGCCCGGGGGGTTGGTGGGGGGGGCGCCGGGGGGGGTTAACGGGGGGTAACGGGGGGGTGATGTGGGTGGAAGTGGCGGCGGGGGGCGGTTATGTAGGCGTTTTTGGCGATGGGGCGGGGGGGGGCAAACCGGGGGGAGAAACCGGGAATTACCGGGGGGGGGCGAAACGGGGAGGTACCGGGGCGGGAGGATTGGCGGGTTAAGGGTTGGGGGGTGAACGGGAAGCCCCCCCCGGGACGGGGGGGGGAGTGCCGGTGAAAGGCGGGGGCGCGGGAACGGGGAGGTACCGGGGGTGGGTGGGGGGGCTCGTTTACCCCCCCCCCCCGACCCACCCCGGTATCCACCTCCCCCGTTACCGGGGAGGAATAAATAACGGGGAGTTACCGGGAGAGGGGAAAACGGGGACCCCCACAGACACCCCGGTTACCGGCGAGGAATAAATGAGCCCCCCCCGTTACCGGGGAAGGGGTAAACAAGGACAGACCACCCCCCCCCCCTACCGGGAGGGGTAAATGAGGCCCCCCCGGTTACCGGGGGAACATTAAACAGGGACGGCCCCCGGTTACTTGAGGGTAAACAGGGACACCCTCCCCCCCTCCCCCGGTTACCGGAGGGGCTCTCGGGGCTGCGACAACGACCTGCCCGGTGGTCCCGGAGCGTGGGAGGCCGCGCAGGGTCTCCCGTCCCCGGGGCCGGGGGGGTCCCGCGGGGGGGGCTGCGGAAGGTCCCCGGTTCCCGGGTGGATCCCCGTTGGTCCCGGTGCTCCCCGTTCCCGGGGGGGGCTTCCCGGTGCTCCCCGTTCCCGAGGGGGGGGTTCCCGGTGGTCCCGATGGTTCCCGGGGGGGTTCCCGGGGGGGTCCCGGGTGGTCCTTGTTACCGATCCCCGGTGGGTTTCCCGGTCGGGGCGGCTCCCCCCCCCCCCGCCCCGGGGCCCGGGCGGGGCCGGGCGGGGCCGGGCGGGGCCGTGCCGGGACAGGCCGGGACAGGCCGGCGGGGCTGTAACGGAGCAGCCCCGGCCCCGCCGCCGCCGCGGCGCCGCGGCCCCTCCCGGCGGCCATTTACGTGCTTTGAACCTCTCCCGGGGCTGGGAAACACGGCGAGGGGAGGGTGGAACAGCCCCGGGGGGGCTCCGGGGGAGGCGGGGGGGGGGGATCGGCCCCTCTCCGGGGGCTCCGCTCCCTCCCCGGGGGGCTTCGGTGCGTTCCGGGGGGGCCGCCGGTTCATCCCGGGGAGGGTCGTTTGGGTGGTGGGGGGGTGGTGGGAGGGAATGGACCCTCCCCGGGGGGGGGGTCTGGTCACCCCTGGGGGGCTTTTGTGGCTGCCGGGCTCGGGGGGCTCCGGTTTGTGCCGGGGGGGTGATGTAGGTGCTGGGACAGGGGGATGGGACCCTCCCCGGGGGGCTCCGGATCGGCCCCGGGGGGGTCACGGGGGTGCTGGGCAGGGGGAAAGGGACCCTCTGGGGGAGCTCTGGTCCCTCCCAGGGGGGCTCCAGTTCATCCCTGGGGGGTCATTTGGGTGCTGGACCCTCCTGAAGGCCCCGGGGGGGCTCCTCGGGGGATGGTGGGACCCAAGGAGGGGTTGTCTGGGTGCTGGTACTGGGGGAGATCAGACCCTCCTGAGGGGCTCCAGCCCCTCCCAGGGGGGCTCCAGTTTATCCCTGGGGGGTCATTTGGGTGCTGGAGGGGGATGGACCCTCCTGAAGGCCTGGGGGGGCTCCTCTGGGGATGGTGGGACCCAAGGGGGGGTTGTCTGGGTGCTGGTACTGGGACGGATCAGACCCTCCTGAGGGGCTCCAGCCCCTTCCCAGTGGCTCCAGTCCCTCCCAGGGGGGCTCCAGTTCATCCCTGGGGGGTCATTTGGGTGCTGGACCCTCCTGAAGGCCCTGGGGGGCTCCTCTGAGGACGGTGGGACCCAAGGAGGGGTTGTCTGGGTGCTGGGACTGGGGGGGATCAGACCCTCCTGAGGGGCTCCAGTCCCTTCCCAGTGGCTCCAGTCCCTCCCAGGGGGCTCCAGTTCATCCCTGGGGGGTCATTTGGGTGCTGGACCCTCCTGAAGGTCCCGGGGGGCTCCTCTGAGGATGGTGGGACCCAAGGGGGGGGTTGTCTGGGTGCTGGGACTGGGGGGGATCAGACCCTCCTGAGGGGCTCCAGCCCCTTCCTAGTGGCTCCAGTCCCTCCCAGGGGGGCTCCAGTTCATCCCTGGGGGGTCATTTGGGTGCTGGACCCTCCTGAAGGCCCCGGGGGGCTCCTCTGGGGATGGTGGGACTCAAGGGGGGTTGTCTGGGTGCTGGTACTGGGACGGATCAGACCCTCCTGAGGGGCTCCAGCCCCTTCCCAGGGTGCTCCAGCCCCTTCTGGGAGGCTCCTCTCCCTCCCAGGGGGCTCCCCCAGAGCTGTCACTCCTCGTATCCCCTTTTTCTGGGGGAGAACCCAGCTCTGGATTCCGGGATCCCTCCGGGATCCCTCACCTCACAGCAGCAGGAATCAGGAGCCGGGATTTTTCTCCCCTCCCCTTTTTCCCCTCCCTGGGACATCTGGGCGAGCTGGGAGTTGTGTATTTTGGCAGCAGAGCCCGTCTAGTAACAGGAGACAAACTGTGTTGGGCTTGTTTTGTCTGTCTGACGGCCCCGCCGAGCTCCTTCCCGGGGATCCCAGGCAGGACTGGGATTAGATGGGAAAAGGGGACCATCCCTGGGGATGGGCAGGATCCTCTCTCCGGAGAAATCCCTGCGGCTGACGCCGCTTTCCTTGTGTTCCACAGTTGGCAGGAGGGAGAAAATGAAAGCAGGCTGCAGCATTGTGGATAAACCTGAAGGAGGAGGAGGTAAGGAAGTCGAAAGGCTCCAGTTTTCAGCCGTTCCCAATCCTTTTCCCGGGATAAAGGAGCTCGAGGAGGGTTAATTTTGCCTCTCCAGGGCTGGGGCGAGCGAGGGTTGAGATTTCCTCGGTGGGTTGTGAGGGCTGGGATGTGAAAATGCCAATAACCCCCCCCCAGAGATGGATAACCTGGAAGGATTTGGGAATTTCTGAGGGCTGGATGTGAAAATGCCAATAAACCCCCCCTGGAGATGGATTACCTGGGAGGATTTGGGAATTCTGAGGCTGGGATGTGAAAATGCCAATAAACCCCCCCTTGGAGATGGATTACCTGGAAGGATTTGGGAATTTCTGAGGGCTGGGATGTGAAAATGCCAATAAACCCCCCCCAGAGATGGATAACCTGGAAAGATTTGGGAATTTCTGAGGGGTGGGATGTGAAAATGCCAATAAACCCCCCCCTGGAGATGGATTACCTGGAAGGATTTTGGGATTTCTGACCCTGCTTGGGTCTGTTTGGAGTCTTGGGGTGGGATGTGGGTTCTCCAGGATGGGGTTTGGAATTGTGGCCACAAAAAAACACCCAAAAAACCCCCAACCAGCCTCGTGCTGGGAGTTGTGCTGGGAAATATCCCGAGGGATCTGGAGCTTGGCAGTCCCTCAGGAATATCTGTTGGGATCTGGAGCCGCCCTGGAATCCACACGAGCTTAAATCCTCAAATTGGGATTTTTTTTGGCCTTATTTCCAATCCTTGGAAGTGCTGAAAGACGGGTTGGATGGGGCTTGGAGCCACCTGGACTGTGGAACTCAAACCATTCCATGATTCCAGGCAAATTTGGTTCATTCCAGCTCCAACCAGCAGCGTTATCCAAAGGTTTTGGGTTCCTGGTACTTCCATCCCCCTCAGTTTTCCCATTTTTGGGTGGTTTCTTTAGGGATTCTCCAAGGAAGAGGGGTCTGAAAGCTGGAGGTGGAGAGCTGGGTCTCTCCTCCTGGGATTAAACATGGAATTAAACCTGAAATCTCTCTCCAGTATCCCTGCAAATCTGTCATCTGGGAGGGAATCTCATCAGTCCATGGAAATATCTTAAATATCCGTGGAAATCTTTCATCTGAGGGGGGGGGGAATCTCATCAATCCATAGAAATCTCTCAAATATCCCTAAAAATTTCTTACCTGAGAGAGGTCTCATCAATCCATGGAAATAGCTCAGATATCCATAGGAATCTCTCAAATATCCCTAAAAATTTCTTGTCCCAAAGGGGATCTCATCAATCCATGGAAACATTTCATCAATCCATAGAAATCTCTCATCAATCCATAGAAATCTCTCATCAATCCATAGAAATCTCTCATCAATCCATAGAAATCTCTCAAATATCCCTACAAATTTCTTGTCCCAAAGGGGATTTCATCAATCCATGGAAATAGTTCAGCTATCCATGGAAATCTCTCAAATATCCCTACAAATCTCTCACCTGAGAGAGATCCCATCAATCCATGGAAATACCTCCAATATCCATGGAAATCTCTCAGATATCCCTAAAAATTCCTTGGCCAAAAGGGGATCTCATCAATCCATGGAAATTTCTCATCAATCCATAGAAATCTTTGAAATATCCCTACAAATTTCTCATCTGAGAGGGATCTCATCAATCCATGGAAATAGTTCAGATATCCATAGGAATCTCTCAGATATCCCTAAAAATTCCTTGTCCAAAAAGGGGATCTCATCAATCCATGGAAGCATCAATCCATAGAAACCCCTCAAACATCCATAGAAATCTCTCAGATATCCCTAAAAATCCCTTGTCCAAAAGGGGATCTCATCAATCCATGGAAACATCTCATCAATCCATGGAAATCTCTCATCAATCCATACAAATCTCTCAAATATCCCTACAAATTTCTCATCTGAGAGAGATCTCATCAATCCATGGAAATATCTCCAATATCCATGGAAATCTCTCAGATATCCCGACAAATTTCTTGTCCAAAAGGGGATCTCGTCAATCCATGGAAACATCAATCCATAGAAACCCCTCAAAGATCCATAGAAATCTCTCAGATATCCCTAAAAATCCCTTGTCCAAAAGGGGATCTCATCAATCCATGGAAACATCTCATCAATCCATAGAAATCTCTCATCAATCCATGGAAACATCTCATCAATCCATGGAAACATCTCATCAATCCATGGAAACATCTCATCAATCCATGGAAATCTCTCATCAATCCATACAAATCTCTCAAATATCCCTACAAATTTCTCATCTGAGAGAGATCTCATCAATCCATGGAAACATCTCATCAATCCATGGAAACATCTCATCAATCCATGGAAACATCTCATCAAATCCACACAAATCTCTCATCAATCCATTCAAACCACTCAAACATCCATAAAAATCTCTCAGATACCCCTACAAATTTCTCATCTGAGAGGGGGGGATCCCCTCAATCCATGGAAATCCCTCTTAAAACCCTGGAACATCCGTGGAATTCCAGCCCCCGGAGCGAACCCCGGACGCGTTTTCGCGTCTCTTTGAGCGACTTTTCCCCCTCTCTCTCTTCCCCAAGGGTATCACTTCCCGGAGTGGGCTTATAAAACCGAGTCCAGCCCTGGCTCCAGGCAGATCCAGCTGTGGCACTTCATCCTGGAGCTGCTCCAGAAGGAGGAATTCCGCCATGTCATCGCCTGGCAGCAGGGAGAGTACGGCGAGTTCGTCATCAAGGACCCCGACGAGGTGGCCCGGCTGTGGGGGAGGAGGAAATGCAAACCCCAGATGAACTACGACAAGCTCAGCAGGGCCCTCAGGTGAGGAGGAGGGGGGGAGGCTGGAAAGGAGCGTTCCCAGATCCTTCTGGGAGAAATTTGGGGGAATTTCGGTTGGAAGTGGCCGAGGATGAGGTTGGACGGGGTTCGGAGCAGCCTGGCCTGGTGGGAGGGTCCCTTCCAAAGCATTCCAGGATATTCCCCGGGCTGGTTAAATGGGATATTGGGGGTAAATCCTTCCCTGGGAGGGTCCCTTCCAATCCAAAGCATTCCAGGATATTCCCTGGGCTGGTTAAATGGGATATTGGGGGTAAATCCTTCCCTGGGAGGGTCCCTTCCAACCCAAACCATTCCAGGATTCCCCCTGGGATACTGGGGGTAAATCCTTCCCTGGGAAGGTGTTGAGGGTTCTTTTCCAACCCAAAGCATTCCAGGATATTCCCTGTGCTGGTTTAGGTGGGATATTGGGGGTAAATCCTTCCCTGGGAGGGTCCTTTCCAACCCAAAGCATTCCAGGATTCCCCTTGGAATACTGGGGGTAAATCCTTCCCTGGGAGGGTGTTGAGGGTTCTTTTCCAACCCAAAGCATTCCAGGATATTCTCTGTGCTGGTTAAATGGGATATTGGGGGTAAATCCTTCCCTGGGAGGGTCCCTTCCAACCCAAAGCATTCCAGGATATTCCCTGGGCTGGTTTAGGTGGGATATTGGGAGTAAATCCTTCCCTGGGAAGGTGTTGAGGGTCCCTTCCAACCCAGAGCATTCCAGGATATTCCCTGTGCTGGTTAAATGGGATATTGGAGGTAAATCCTTCCCTGGGAGGGTCCTTTCCAACCCAAAGCATTCCAGGATTCCCCTTGGAATACTGGGGGTAAATCCTTCCCTGGAGGGTGTTGAGGGTCCCTTCCAACCCAGACCATCCCATAATTCCACGACCAGGGCTGAGCATTCCCCTCCTTGCCCTTCCCAACTCCAAACCCTCCAGCCCTCTCCCCTTCCAGCCCCTTCCACGGGGGTTTTATCCCAGTTTTCTCCACACCTTCGGGAATCAGAGCTCGGAGAACCCGCCCGGCCCTCGGAGGTGTTTCCACGCTCCAGGAGCATCCCAGTCCCTGGGAAGTCATGGAATTATCAGTCCCTGGCGTGGACTTGGCTGCCCCACACCCTCTGATACCTCCTGGGTGGAGCTGCCAAAGGCAAACACGGGAGTTTCCTCCGGGAACGGGGAGGAAAACCGGGTGGAAAACACCCCTGCCTTGGGATCCGTGTCCCCTGGATGCTGTTCCCACAAAAGATCCCCCTGGAGAGACATGGATTGGAGTGTTGGATGGGGAAGGGATGATCCATGGAGGTGATTTGGGGGCTGGAGCATCTCTGGTGAGGAGAGACTCATCCAAATGTCTCCAATATCCATAAAAACCTCTCAGCTGAGAGGGAATCTCGTCAGTCCAGGGATATATCCCATCAATCCAGACAAATGTGTCAAATATCCCTGGAAATATCTCCAATATCCATAAAAACCTCTCATCTGAGAGGGAATCTCCTCAGTCCATGGATATATCCCATCAATCCAGACAAATACCTCAGATATCCCTGGAAATACCTCAAATATCCATAAAAATCTCTCAGCTGAGAGGAGATTTTCTCAGTCCAGGGATATATCCCATCAATCCAGACAAATCTGTCAAAGATCCCTGGAAATATCTCCAATATCCCTAAAAACCTCTCATCTGAGAGGGGATCTCATCAATCCATGGATATATCTCATGGATTCCTACAAACCTCTCAAATATCCCTGGAAATGTCTCCAATATCCCTAAAAACCTCTCATCTGAGAGGGGATCTCATCAATCCATGGATATATCCCATCAATCCAGACAAACCTCTCAAATATCCCTGGAAATGTCTCCAATATCCCTAAAAACCTCTCACCTGAGAGGAGATCTCATCAATCCATGGGAATATCTCAGATATCCATGGAAATATCTCAGATATCCCTACAAATCTCTCCAATATCTCGGTATCCCAAGAAAAATCTCTCCAGTATCCCCTGGAAACCCCTGGAATCTGAGGGTGGATCCCATCCACCCATGGAAATATCTCACCTGCCTTGGAGGATCTCCAGGGATCCCTTCCAACCCCCAGTATCCCGGGAAAGGAGGATCCAAGCCCTGGGCAGGGGAGGGATTGGTTTTAATCCCAAAAAAAAGGGGGATCAGAAGGGGAAGGGACTCACTCCAAGGCACGAAGCAGCAGGAACCAGCTCTCCCAATCCCTGGACCGGGAAAATCCCGGGAATCAAAACCAATCCCAGGCCAATCCGGGGGATTCGGGCCCCGTTTTTCCCGGCTCTGGTCGCTCCGAGTGTTGTCCCAGGGACACGTTCTCCTCTCTCAGGGAATATCCGCCGGGATTTTTCCCCTCCTGGAGACATTTCCATGGCATTTCTCAGCATTCCCAGGGGTGGGAATGGGGAGGGAGTGCCCGGGAATGCCCAGGAGAGCTCCCAGCCCGTGGCACTGGTCCCAGTTTGGACTGGGCCGAGGAGAACATGGGATGTTATTCCAGCTTTTCCCGCCCGTTCCAAGGGACGTAACAACCTCTAAAATGGAATATCCCGGGTTGGAAGGGAATTCCACGTGTTCCAAGGGACGTCATAACCTGGGAAAAGGGGTTTGGAACCTCCCGCTGAAAAGGGGGTCGTTGGGAAAATTCCCGGCGGACTGAGGTTTCCCGGTGTTGACAACAGAAATCGTGGAATATCCCGAGTAGGGAGGGTCCCACCGGGGGTCACGGAGCCCCAGCTCCTGGCTCTGCATCCCAAAGATCCCCAAAAAAAGATCCCAAAGGTTCGGGGCAGCTCCAGTTTTCACCGAGACCTCGGAGGTGGCGGCGACGTCGGCGCCGCTCCCAAAAAAACGGGATCTGGAGCGGCCTCGGCTCCATCTCTTCCCAATCCCTCCCCAGATATTACTACAACAAGAGGATCCTCCACAAGACAAAGGGCAAGAGGTTCACCTACAAGTTCAACTTCAACAAGCTGGTGATGCCCAACTACCCTTTCATCAACATCCGGCCCAACGGTGAGTCGGGCGCGCGGGATTCCGGGATTCCCGGCGCTCCCGCCGCGGAATTCCAGGGGGAAAGGGCCCCTGGGACAATCTGTGCTGCTGTGGGGGATGTCTGGGCCGTGATAAAACCTTATCTGGGGCTGCCTTTCCCTGGGGATTGTTGTGGGAGACGAGGAATCCGGGCTCCTGTTTGCGCTCGTCCTCCCCCGGGGGCGTCGCGGGTGGGGTCGCTTTGTTTTCGGGGAGGGTTTTTTTGGGGGGGGTTGGGGATTTTTTGGCTGGGCTGGGGGGTGGGAAGGGGTTGGAAGGGTGTCCTTGGGATAAGAGGATTTAGTGGGGCTGCTCCAAGCCTGCCTTGCTGTTTGAACAGGGAGTTTATGGGGCCGGATAAACGCGGCCCTTCCCGACCAGCTGAGCCCAACCTGAATTTTCAGGGGCTTTGCACCTCCCAAGGCCCCTTTTTTGGGCTCAGTTCTGCTCCTCTGAAACCCAAAAGGCCTTTTTTTTAACCCTTTTCTGTCTCAACTCAAGCTCTGCACCTCCCCAGGCAATGCAGAGCTTCCAGAGGAAAACTCTGGACTAAAATCCCAGGGATTTCCCGGCTCTCCCCGAGCTTGACTAAAGTCACAGGGATTTCCCAGCTCCCCCCTGAAACAGGAGAATGAAAAAAAAGTTGGGAATGGAACATAATTGTTCCTTTCTTGCCCTGCAAGACCTTTGAGCCTCTTGCCAGCAGCAGGGATTTATCCCAGAGTTGGTTTTTTGGGAAGAGGGTTTGCAAAGACGCTTTTTTGGTGGAGTTAAATCCCCTAAAAGCCAGATTTTTCCATCTGGGTGGCTGTCCATGAAAAAGCAGGGAGGTTGTTGGCCACGGAGTCCACAAAAAACGAGAAACCTCTGGAATTCTGGACTCCCAAAACTCCCAAACTCTCCCCCTCCGCAAAAAAAACACCGGCACGGAGGTGCCCCGGGTTGGGAGAGCCCTGGAATACGGGGAAAAAAAGCAGGGAAAAAAAAGAGCAGGGGCTGGAAGGTCGAGCCTGAAAAAGCCCAAGGGGCTGGGAAAAAAAAAAACCAAACAGGTTCCATGTGGGGCCAGAGGAATTCCCAGGGGCTGGAGCCAGGATTTGGCAGCCGGGGCCCGACACGAAGGTGCCATCGAGCGGCTTTTTTGTGTCTCCCAAAGCCACCAGGAATCCCAAAAAACAGGGCTGGGAGGAGGGGAAAATATTCCTCCAGGTGTTGTGCCTTTTGTAGGGGAGAAGGAAATGTCTTCTGCAGGCGTCCTGAGCCAAGGGAACGGGGGTGGGAGATGTGTCTGGAGCTGCTCTGTAAATCTATAATTACTTG
The DNA here is from genome assembly GCF_036250125.1 of Pseudopipra pipra. Classification (NCBI taxonomy): domain Eukaryota; kingdom Metazoa; phylum Chordata; class Aves; order Passeriformes; family Pipridae; genus Pseudopipra; species Pseudopipra pipra. The sequence continues at coordinate 1,236,553 of NC_087577.1, forward strand.
CAGCAACGAGTCCGGGCAGTTCCAGCTCCACGTTCCCTTTTCCCTGCTCCTCCAGCCACTCCCTCCTATCTCTGGGGTTCAGGCATTTTAAAAAAAGAACTTTGGAGAGAACTGGAATGCACTTTTGTCTAATTACAACCTGTTTTCTTCCCCCTCCTCTGGGGCTCTTGGAGAGGGAGGGGGGGGTTGGGATTCTCCAAACCTGGATCGGGTTTCTTCTTCTCCTCCCTGTGTTTCGTTTGGTTTGGGTTTTTTTGGAAGGGAAAAAGTGGGAATCAAGGGGTTCATTGTGGAGGTAGAGAAGTGTGTGAGGATTTGCCTGGATGTGGCTGGTTACGAGTTGGGGCCGGGCGGTTCCGTAGGAAGAGGGAGCCAGTGGGAGCTCGGCAGCGACGTAGGAGGGATTTTCTTCCCAGGAAAAGCACAAATCAGGGATTTTCAGGCAGCCTGGAGCACGAAATCAGGGATTTTTCAGGCAGAGCTGGGGGTTCATTCCTCCTCCTGCCCCCCCCAGGAGTGAGGAGGTCAGGGAGGGGCATCCCAAACTTCTTCCAGGGGCTCTGGAGCTTCCCAAAAACCCCGGGGAGAGGAGAGGGGAGGATTCCTCCCCAGCAGTGGCAGGATTTGAGGTGGGCAGGGAAAGGGAGCAGATGGAAAAGGCCCCTCCCCTCAGCTCCCAGCACGTGGGATTTTTGGGTTGCTCTTCCAAAACGCCTGCGGGTGCAGCTCCGGGAGCTGCTCCTTCCCTGGGGTTTAACTCCCTCGGAGCTGGAGCTGGAGCTGGAGCTGGAGCTGGAGCTGGAGCTGGAGCTGGAGCTGTCTCCCTGAGGGAATTCTTGGAGATGTGTCAGGGGTGGGTGGGAATTAGGGAATGATTGTCCATCCAGGGGTGGGAATTAGGGAGTGGTTCTTCATCCAGGGGTGAAAATTAGGGAATGGTTGTTCATCCAGGGGCATTTGGGGTGGGAATTAGGGAATGGTTGTTCATCCAGGGGTGGAAATTAGGGAATGGTTCTTCATCCAGAGGGCGTTTGGGGTGGAAATTAGGGAATGGTCGTTCATCCAGGGGTGGGAATTAGGGAATGGTCGTCCATCCAAAGGGTGTTTGGGGTGGGAATTAGGGAATGGTTGTTCATCCAGGGGTGAAAATTAGGGAATGGTTGTTCATCCAGGGGTGGAAATTAGGGAATGGTTGTTCATCCAAAGGGTGTTTGGGGTGGGAATTAGGGAATGGTTGTTCATCCAAAGGGTGTTTGGGGTGGGAATTAGGGAATGGTCGTCCATCCAAAGGGTGTTTGGGGTGGGAATTAGGGAATGGTTGTTCATCCAGGGGTGGAAATTAGGGAATGGTTGTTCATCCAGGGGTGGAAATTAGGGAATGGTCGTCCATCCAAAGGGTGTTTGGGGTGGGAATTAGGGAATGGTTGTTCATCCAGGGGGCGTTTGGGGTGGAAATTAGGGAATGGTTGTTCATCCAGGGGTGGGAATTAGGGAATGGTTGTTCATCCAGGGGTGGGAATTAGGGAATGGTTGTTCACCCAGAGGGCGTTTGGGGTGGAAATTAGGGAATGGTCGTCCATCCAAAGGGTGTTTGGGGTGGGAATTAGGGAATGGTTGTCCATCCCAAGGGCATTTGGGCACCGGAAGAGGCTCCACACGGTCCCGGGAGCTCCGGGAGTGTTGGGACGACCCTCCCAGGGAATTCCCGGGGCCGTGCAGGGCCGGGAGCGGGGCCGGATGATCCCAGCGCGTCCCCGCCGACCGGGCCGTCCCCTGACTGTGTCATTCCCTACCCCAGGTGTGGTCCCCCAGAGCGCTCCCCCCGTCCCCACGGCCTCGTCCCGCTTCCACTTCCCTCCGCTGGACGCCCACTCCCCCACCGAGGATCCCCAGCCCGGGGGCCGCTTCCCCGGCGGTTCCCTGGGGCCGGGATCCACCCCGGAGGCTCTGCCGGACGGCGGCGGCGGCGGCGACAGGAAGCCGGAGCTGCCGGAGCTGCTGGAAGATTCCTCCTCGGATTGGCGCCGGGGGGGCGTGGATCTGCTGGCCCCCCACGGCGGCCCCGGCGGCGGGAGCGTCGCCCACGCCAAGCGCAAGCCCGACATCGTCCTGCCGCTGTTCCCCCGGCCCGGGATGTTCCCGGACCCCCACAGCCCCTTCGCCGTGTCGCCGCTGCCGGGCCGCGGGGGGGTCCTCAACGTGCCCATCTCGCCGGCGCTGTCGCTGACGCCCACCCTGTTCTCCTACAGCCCCTCGCCGGGGCTCAGCCCCTTCACCGGCAGCAGCTGCTTCTCCTTCAACCCCGAGGAGATGAAACACTACCTGCATTCCCAGGCCTGCTCCGTGTTCAACTACCACCTGAGCCCGCGGACTTTCCCCCGCTACCCGCTGGTGGTGCCGCCGCTGCAGTGCCAGGTGCCCCTGGAGGAGCAGCCCCAGTTCCCCATCAAGCTCCAGCCGCCTCCCGCCGGCCGCAAAAACAGGGAGAGGCTGGAAAGCGCCGAGGAAGCCGCTCAGCTCAGGGTGAAGGTGGAGCCCGCCGGGGACAAGGAGCCCGAGGAGGCCAAGGACGGAGGAGAGCGGAGGGAAGAAGGTTCCGGAGCGGAGGAAGGCAAGGGGGGGCCGGTGTTCGCCCGCCCGGCCGCCCCGTCCTGGCTCCCGGCGCCCGCCCAGCCCGGCTCGTCCTCCTCGGAAGAGCCCCCGGAGCAGCAGCAGCAGCAGCAGCAACAAGGGGAGAGCGGCGTGGAGAAACCCCCCCGGGATCCCTGCGGAGAGGCGGGAGCTCAGGAGAAGAGGGAGGACGCCCTGATGCCCCCCAAGCTGCGCCTGAAGCGCCGCTGGAACGGGGACAGGCCGGCGGAGCCGCCCGAGGAGAACGGCAGCGGCCTCTGGAACGGCCCCAACGTCGCCGTCCCCAAGGCCGTGGCGGCCGCCAGCTCCGACACCTAATCCCGGGGCTGGGAGAGCATCCAGGGATTCATGTAGCAGAGGTTGCAGAGCGCGGGGAGGGGAGGTGGCGGGAGGGGGTGGGACACGGGGGGGGGGTTAGAGGCTGGTTTTGGGGATTCTAGGAATTCTGGGGGGGGGTGGGAGGAGGGAGGGGGGGTTGTGTTCTCTTTGTTTTCGTTGTTGACTCGCAGGTGAGATGCCGGGTTGTTCCTGCTCCGGGTCGTTCCCGCTCCGGGTCGTTCCCGCTCCGGGTTGTTCCCGCTCCGGGGTCGTTCCCGCTCCGGGTCGTTCCCGCTCCGGGGTCGTTCCCGCTGCTCCTCCGTCGTTCCCGGGCTTTCCCGGCTGAGCTTTGGGCCTGGCACGGACTCCCAAGGGGGGGTTGAGGCCTTTTTTTTCCCCCAGGGATGGAGGAATTCCGGGCGTGGCCTATTTTGGTGTTTATAGCAGCAGGAATCTCCAAATCCATGTAATTCCCTGGGGTTTTTTTTATATATATATATATATATATTTACACGGAGCGTGCGATGGCGGGAGAGGAGAATTCCCAGCTTTGCATCCGCCTCGGGAGCTGAGGGGGGGTAGGACTGGGATGAGGGAATATTGCACTGTCCTTGGAGCAGGGGAAGGATTCAGGAAGACACGACTGAGAAAATCAGGATGCTGCCGGAGCGGGAGAGCCGCCCTCTCTCCCTCTCTCTCCCTCTCTCCCGGAGAGGGATCCGCATTCCCGGCTCTCCGGGATCCGCATTCCCGGCTCTCCGGGAAAAATCCTTCTTTTCGCCTTTTATTTTTGTTTTCTCCTGCAGAAGCCATGAGCAAAAAACTCTTCAAAATCCTTCAGGGAATCGGGAACGGGAACGGGATGTCAAAAAACCTTAACCCAATGCCTTTAACAGACGCATTAAAATGTACCCGGGGGGGGCCCCGGGGGGGTTTTCCCAAACCTCTCCCTCCCCCCTTCTCCCAAGTCGCGCGGGTGGAATTTGGGAGCGACGGGAAAGATTGGAACGTCGGGAAACGATTGTGGTGGAGCGGGAACGCCGGAATCGCCCCCCGGGAACGCCCCGGGGAGCCTCGGTGACTCCATTCCCTGCGTTTGGATCCCCCTGTCACCTTGACTCATGCCTTAAACTACGCGTGGACTCGATCCCGGCGGGATCCGGCCACGGGAGCGCTTGGATTTCATGGATTTTCATGGATTTTCGTGGATTTTCGTGGATTTCCGTGGATTTTCGTGGATGTTGCCCCGGTGCCGGAGCGGCGGCCGCGTCTCCCGGCGCAAATCCCGCTGTATTTTTTGCTACAAATCCTCCTTATTTCCCTACTCGGCCGACATTCCCCTTGGGACCGATTCCCTCGGGAACGCGCTCCCATCCCGGCACCGGGATGAACCCTCGATGATTCCTCGGGAAGGAGCTTCGGGAAAAACCTGCCGGGGACGGAGCCGCATCCCGAGGGGGAGGATTCCCGAGGGAGCCGCTCCGGGAGCGTCGGGAGCACAGTTTGGAAGTGGAATTCAGGCAGGGATTCCGGGGGCTGCCGGGATGAGATGCCGGGAGTCGGGAGCCGATCCCGGGAGTCGGATCCCGCGCGACCCGGACGGGCTCCGGATTTTCCTGGAGCGTGGAGGAAAAACGGGATGCGAGGAGCCTTTGGATCGTCCCAACCCCGCCGAGGGTGTCCAGGAGTGAACTCAGGAATTAGAAAACACGAGGCCTTTCCCCATTCCCGGCTTTGATCCGTATCCTCCAAAGTGCCGGAGCCCGGCGGGAATTCGGGAATTCTGGGGGGGGGGGGGCTGGGATTGGCCCCGCCCCCTTTTCGTTCGAGGCAAAAAAAAAAAAAACAAACCCCGAAACAAAACAAAACAAAAAAAAAAAACATAAAAAAAAAAAAAGTTGGGACTCGTTTGGCTTTAAAAAAGTTTGGAATGACGGGGGGGGTTGGGGGAGAGGGTGGGAAAGGGGCGGGAATTGTTTTTTTCCATAGCCATTGCACTGCAAAAAACCCACACAAAAAAAAGCGGGAGCTCCACGTTCAGGGATAAAGGATTCCCGTTCTCAGGAACAGCGGATCAGCCACCGGATCAAGGGGAGGGGTCCTCAGAGCACCCCCCCCTCGGGATCCCAACCGGACTTCCCGTTGCCTGGAAAAGCCTGGGAAGAGGAGGAGGAGGAGGAGGAAAAGGAGGAGGAAGAGGCGCTTATAAATACATTTAAAAAATAATCGATTTAAAAGAGAAAAAAAAAAAAAACACGCAAAAAAAAAAATAAAAATATATATATATATTCCAGATGTGCCAAAATCTTGGAAACTCGTTAAAAAAAAAAGAAAAAAAAAAGAAAAAAAAAGGTTTTTAAGTGGTTTGAGATCTCCACGTCCACCTGTAATGAATTAATCAAGAGCATGTTAATTGTTTTAAAAACCGTTTTTGGTTTTTTTTTCTGTTCGTTCGTTCGTTCGTTGGGTTTGTTTTTTTGTTTTTTGGGGTTTTTTTTCGAGCTTTTCTTTAGTTGGTAGAGAAAAAAAATCCGTAGGGGAAAAAAAAAAAAAGAGACTTTTAACGGGACAATCGGCAGCAAGGCCAAGGTTGTTTTGTTTTTTTATTATTATTATTTTTGGGGAATTCAGACCATCCAGGCGGGACAGAGCCCTGTCCCCCTTCCCAAATCCAGGTGGGAAGAGGAGGAGGAAGAAGAGGAGGAAGAAGAGCCCCTTTCCAGGAGCATTAACAGGCCCCTCGCTCGGTTGTCCCTCGGTTTTTTTTCCTTTTATTTATTCCATAATTATGTTTTTAAAGCTGGTTTTTTTTTCCGTTGGGGGGTGGGTTTTTTTTCTCTCTCTTTTTTTGTCTTCTGGATCCTGGTGGTTTTTTTTTTTTTTTTTTTTAAGAAAAAAAACCCACGAGGAGGAATTTCTTTTGGTTTGCTGAAATAACCAATAATCAGTTTTTAACAAGGAGAAAAAAAAAAAAAAAAAACCACGTTGATGATTTCTTTTAGTGCTTTTAAGGCGACTTTATTAAGTTAGAAAAGGGGGGTTTTCGAGTTTGTTTTTTTTTTAAAAATCACTTTTTTCCTGAGGCGTGTTCTTTGACTTTTCCTGGAGTTTGATTCCGCAGGGATTAGCGAGGATACATAACCCAGAGCCTGGGATTGAACGTGTGTGTCCGTGTACATACCATGTAAAGTAGTTTCAAATACTCCATTGTGCAGTGCCTTTAGACGTTCCACTTTCTATAAAGTTCTTCGAGGAAAAAAAAAAACACAAAAAAAAAAAAAGAGGAAAAAAAAAAAAGGTTGCATATATATATTATATATATATATGATGTAATGTTATAGAAATATATGTATAATATACATATTTTTTTCCAGGGGTATCTGATAGCTCTGTATTTTGTTATGGAAGTTGAAAGAAAACAAAAACAAAGTATTTTACCTCAAATTAAAAAGTTAAATAAACCTTTTAACAAAGTCGTGCTGTTGGGCCTCGGTTCTTGAGGGGGGGGGGGGGAAATTTGGGTTGGGGGGAGTCTTTCCAAGGTTTTCCCAGGGCTGAGGCGCATCCTGGGGGTGGAGTGGGAATATCCAGTGGGGATGGAATGGGATCATTCCCAAGGGATGGAATGGGATCATTCCCAGGGGAGGGACTGGGATCATCCAGTAGGGATGGAATGGGAAAATTCCCAGGGGATGGACCAGGAACATCCCCAGGGGAGGGACTGGGAACATCCAGTAGGGAGGGACTGGGAACATTCCCAAGGGATGGAATGGGATCATTCCCAAGGGATGGACTGGGAACATCCCCAGGGGAGGGACTGGGAACATTCCCAGGGGAGGGACTGGGAACATCCAGTAGGGATGGAATGGGATCATTCCCAAGGGATGGAATGGGATCATTCCCAGGGGATGGAATGGGAACATCCCCAGGGGATGGACTGGGAACATCCAGTAGGGATGGAATGGGATCATCCAGTAGGGATGGACTGGGAACATTCCCAGGGGATGGACTGGGATCATCCAGTAGGGATGGAATGGGATCATTCCCAGGGGAGGGACTGGGAACATTCCCAGGGGATGGAATGGAATCATCCCCAGGGGATGGACTGGGGACATTCCCAGGGGATGGACTGGGATCATCCAGTGGGGATGGAATGGGAACATCCAGTAGGGATGGAATGGGATCATTCTCAGGCGATGGAGCAGGAACATCCCCAGGGGAGGGACTGGGATCATCCAGTAGGGATGGAATGGAATCATCCAGTAGGGATGGAATGGGATCATCCCCAGGGACTGGACTGGGGTCATCCAATAGGGATGGAACAGGATCATCCCTGGGGGATGGACTGGGAACATCCAGTAGGGATGGAACAGGATCATCCCTGGGGGATGGACTGGGATCATCCCCAGGGGAGGGACTGGGAACATCCACAGGGACTGGACTGGGAACATCTCCTGGGACTGAACAGGGAATGTCCTGGGCACTGGACTGGGGTCATCCCCAGGGGCTGGACTGGGAATATCCCAGGGACTTGACTGGGAACATCCTCAGGGGCTGGACTGGGAACATCCACAGGGACTGAATGGGAACATCCACAGGGACTGAATGGGAATATCCCAGGGACTGGATTGGGAACATCCTTGAGGCCTGGACTGGGAACATTCTGGGGGCTGAACTGGGAACATCCCCAGGGACTGGACTTAGAACATCCCTGGGGCTGGACTGGGAACATCCCAGGGGCTGGACTGGGAACATCCCTGGGGCTGGACTGGGAACATCCCTGGGGCTGGACTGGGAACATCCCAGGGGCTGGACTGGGAACATTCCGGGGGCTGGACTGGGAATATTCCCTGGGACTGGACTGGGAACATCCCAGCTGGGTGCCGGTGCCGCGGGCACAGGGAAGGATCCCGGCAGGACACGGATCCAGCTCCATCCCTGCTCCCTCCCCATCCCGGCGGCTCCCGGCGCTCTCCAGCCGTTCCAGCCCGGCCACACCGGGCCCTTCCTCCCGCAGTTCCAAGGAGGGAAAAGCACGGAGAGGGGAATTCCCGCCTGGCACCGCTCCCACCGCCGTGGGTGGGCACCCCCCGGGATCCAGGGCAGCTCCTGGATCCACAAGAAACATTCCCGGGCTCCACCCGGCTCTGAGCTGCCGGGACGCGCCCGCCTGGCTCCCACCGGGATCCGAGCAGGCTCCGGCCGGGATCCAGCCGGGATCGGAGCGTCGCCGACAGGGCCAGGAGAGGGAAAAGCCGGCTGGAATTCCCGGGAATGGCCTTGGCATCGGGGATGGGAAGAACGGCCGGGCAGGGAGTTGTGCTTCCCGACGTTTGTGCATCCCTGGATACGTGGGTGGGATGGGGGCTCTGGGCACCGGGAGCTTTTCCCTCCACCCTCTGGCTGCTCCGGGCTTGGATAACTCAGGATCCCCGGAATTCCCGAGGGGATGAGCAGCCCTGGATCTGGTGTGGGCACTGGGAGAAGCAGGGAATGTCTCCTTTTCCTATTTCCCCCAATCCAGGGGTTTCTCCCTGTTCTCTCCCGTTGGTGCAGACAGGGAATGTGTCTCCTTTTCCCCATTTTCCCCAATTTCCCCAAATCCAAGAGGTTTCTCCCTGTTCACCCCCGTCGGTGCAGGCAGGGAAAGCAATTCTTTTCCCCCATTTTCCCCATTTTCCCCAAATCCAGGGGGTTTCTCCCTGTTCTCTCCCGTTGGTGCAGACAGGGAATGTGTCTCCTTTTCCCCATTTTCCCCATTTTTCCCCCATTTTCCCAAATCGGGGGAGGTTCCTCCCTGTTCCCTCCCGTTGGTGTGCCCGTGCCAGCCCCTCCTGCTCCCGGGTCCAAAGAGGATTTGGGCAGCAAGGGAAAACCCCAAGGAGCTTTGGGGATTAGGACTGGGCTCAGGGGATGAAGGGGACTCGATCCCAGCCCAAATCCCAGGTACCTGGAAGAGCTCCAAGGCTGGAAGCTGGATCCAGTGCTCCCCTCTCCCTCAGTGCCCAACCCCGGGATGGGCATTGAATCCCAGGATGGGCCAGGACGGATTTATCCAGGCCCGGGATGGGCTGTTATCCAGCCCTGGGAGGGACATCCCAAATCCTGGGACGGACCTTTCCAACCCCACAGTGCCAGGAGATGGAAAGGTGGGAATTAGGAAGGGGGAAACCGCCGTGGGCATCAGGGGATGCTCCGAGCCCGGGATGGGATCAGATCCTGCATCCCAGGGCGTCTCCCAGCCCCGGGAATGAGGGGGTGTGGTGTCACTCTGGGATGCTCCTTCTCCATCCCTCTGTGACAGCTCCGGGATCTGATCCCCCCCCCAAATTCCCAACCCCTCCGGGGTTTTCCCGGAGGCTGCTCCGACGTTCCCAAATCCTCTTGGTTTAATCGGATTTAAACGCTTTTAAACAAAGAGCCCCCTCACCTCCACCTGGGCAGGGAGGGGAGATGTTCCCGGGCAGGGCTGGGTAAGGAGCTCGGAGCAGGATTTGGGAGAGATAAAGGGGCGGGAACGCGGCCAAATCCCAACCTGGACAAGCAGCCCTGTGGGATCAGCTCCCTGCGAGCCCTGGGGACGCCCCCCACCCCAATTTGGGGCTCCTCTTTCCCTGATCCGTGGAAAAATCCTGCTCGGAGGTGGTTCCGAGCCTCCGTGGGGGTCCCGGGGGCGCCTCCCCGAGACCCGAAATGAGAAACTGGGAATAAACAAGGATGGGAAAGCAAACCGGGAGGGGAAAAACCGGGAACAGAGCCCCCCCCCCCTCATCCAGGCCCTCGAGGGGGGGGTGTCACAACCTCCCGGAGTCTCGTTTGCCTCCCCAGGCTGATCCAATTATCCCAAATGATCCCGTTTGGGTTTTCCCGGCTGGGACACGGGGCCGGGAATGGGGAGAGGGGGAGCAAGAGAGGACAAACCCTCTCCATCGCTGTGTCCCGTCGCTCCCAGATCTTTTTTATTCCCTTTTTTTTTTGGCTGAATCGGGAATCGGGCTCTGGAGGGACCCGCCCAGCGCCGGGGAAGGGGCACAAACAAGAAGGGGTTTTCTTTTGGACCCCCAAACACACCCCCACCCCCCCCCGCTGCTCCCCCGCTCCCCCCACCCTCCCCATAAGCAGATTTGGGCTTAACCTCCCCCCCCCTTCACCCCTTCCTTTATATCCAGGGAGATGCTCCCGGAGACCCTCAGTGGGATTTTCCAGCCCGGGAAAAGCCCCTCGAGGGGCTGCAGGTGAGTGAGGAGGGGAGGGGTTGGGACCCCCCACTCCCCAACCCCAGGACCCACCGGGAAGGAGCTGGAGCCAGAGCTGGGTGGATTCCCAGAGGCTGGATGGATCCCGGGTCCTGGGGGAATCCCGGGGGCTGGAGAGATCCCTGAGGATCCCTTGGTGAATCTCCCAAGCCCTGGTGAATCCCTGAGGTCCTGGTGAATCCCCCAGGTCCTGGGTGAATCCCCCAGGTCCTGGGTGAATCCCCCCGGTCCTGGGTGAATCCTGGGGGCTGGAGGAATCCCCCAGGTCCTGGGAGAATCCCTCAGGTCCTGGGAGAATCCTGGGGGATGGAGGAATCCCCCAGGTCCTGGTGAATCCCGGGGGCTGGAGGAATCCCTGAGGTCCTGTGTGAATCCCCCAGGTCCTGTGTGAATCCCCCACGTCCTGTGTGAATCCTGGGGGATGGAGGAATCCCCCAGGCCCTGGTTGAGTCCCCCCATCCAGTGCCAGATGGATCCTGGGTCCTGGGTGACTCCCAGGGGCTGGAGGAATCCCTCAGGTCCTGGTGAATCCCTCAGGTCCTGGTGAATCCCTCAGGTCCTGGTGAATCCCTCAGGTCCTGGTGAATCCCTTGGGTCCTGGTGAATCCTGGGGGCTGGAGGAATCCCTCAGGTCCTGGTGAATCCCCCAAGTCCTGGTGAATCCCCCAGGTCCTGGTGAGTCCCCCCATCCAGTGCCGGATGGATCCCGGGTCCTGGGTGAATCCCGGGGGCTGGAGGAATCCCCCAGGTCCCAGTGAATCCCTCAGGTCCTGGTGAATCCCTTGGGTCCTGGGTGACTCCCCCCATCCAGTGCCCGGGTGGATCCCGAGTGGATCCCGGGTGGATCCCGATGCCAGGTTCTCCCCCCGGGGCTCCTCTGCTTTGCCCCCCCAGGCCGGAGGATGCCGCGGGAATACCTGGCCCAGGTGATGCCCGTCCTGCCCGGCCCCTCCCGGGCATCAGGTGAGAGGAGCTGCCCGTCCTTCCCGTCCTTCCCGACCCTCCCGGGTGCCAGGAGAGCTCCCGGGGGATCCCCGCCGGACCTCGGGGTGGGTGGGGGTGAAGGACCCCTTTGAGCCCCCCCAGTTTTCCCCCCATCCCTTCCCTGCAGCCCCTCAAGCTGGCAGAGGACCATCCCCATCCTCCTTGGACATTCCCTGGGATTCGGGAAGGCGGGGGAGCTCCTTTGCCTCGCGGGGACTCCTTTCCCTCGGGGTGACACCCCCGAACCCCCCCGAGCCCTGAGCGTGCCCCCCTTGCCCCGCAGTGCCCCCGTTTCCCATCTGGGCGCCCCGAGGCGAGTCCAGCCCGGGCTCCAGGCAGATCCAGCTGTGGCACTTCATCCTGGAGCTGCTGGAGAAGGAGGAATTCCGCCACGTCATCGCCTGGCAGCGGGGAGGGGACGGCGAGTTCGTCATCAAGGACCCCGAGGAGGTGGCCCGGCTGTGGGGGAGGAGGAAGCGCAAACCCCAAATGAACTACGACAAGCTCAGCAGGGCCCTCAGGTGCCGCAGGGACCCCAACCCGGGGACCCCAACCCTCGCCGGGGGGCTGCGACCCCCCCGTTAACCCCCCTAATTTGCTCCCCCCCCCAGGTATTACTACAACAAGCACATCCTGCACAAGTCCAAGGGCAAACGCTTCACCTACAAGTTCAACTTCCCCAAACTCCTGTTCCTCGGGTGGGATTCCCGCTGCCCACCCTGGTACCCCCCGGCTGTGCCCGGACAGGTAGGGGGGGGTGCTGGGGGTCCCCTCCTGGCCGGGGAACTCCCCCCCCCCGGGGACGGGTCGTGCTCCCACAAACCCCCCTTCCCCGCTCCAGGTGCTGCCGGGATTCCCGCCGGGATTCCCGCTGGGACAGCGGGGGCTGGTGGAGCCCCCGCGCTGGTTTTGGGGTCCCTGGGACCCCCGGAACGCCGGGATGCTGGAGAAGAGGGGGGGCGAGGCCAGGATGTGTAAGTGGGGGGGTGGAGGGGGCCGATGTTGGGATGGGGGGATGTTTTGGGAGGGCTGCAGCGCTTTGGGGGGGCTGTGGGGTGTCGAGGGGGCTGCAGGGTCTCGGGGGGCTGTAGGGTTTTGGGGGGCTGCGGAGTTTGGGGTGGCTGTGGGGTGTGGAGCGGGCTGCAGCGTCTCGGAGAGCTGTGGGGTTTTGGGGGGCTGCGGGGTTTTGTGGGGCTGCGGGGTCTCGAGGGGCAGCAGGTCTTTGGTGGGAGGGATGTGGGGTCTCGGGGGCCTGCAGGATTTTGGGGTGCTGCGGGGTCTCGGAGAGCTGCAGGGTCTCGGAGAGCTGCGGGGTTTTGGGGGGCTGCGAGGTCTCGAGGGGCTGCAGGGTTTTGAGGGACTGTGGGGTTTTGGGGGGCTGTGGGGTCTTGAGGGGCTGTGAGGTCTTGGGGGGCTGTGGGGTCTCGGGAGCCTGCGGGGTTTTGGGGGGCTGTGGGATCTCGGGGAGCTGTGGAGTCTCGGGGGGCTGCAGGTCTTTGACGGAGGGGCTGTGGGGTCTCGAGGGGCTGTGGGGTTTTGGGGGGCTGCGGGGTTTTGGGGGGCTGTGGGGTCTCGGGGGGCTGTGGGGTCTCGGGGGGCTGTGGGGTTTTGGGGGGCTGTGGGGTTTTGGGGGGCTGCGGGGTTTTGGGGGGCTGTGGGGTCTCGGGGGGCTGCAGGTCTTTGGCGGGGGCATGTGGGGAGCCCGTGTCCTTCCCGGCCGTCCCGGCGCTGATCCCGATCCCGATCCCACAGCAGCACCCAGCGGCTGTGCCTGGGAGACAGGACGCGGCCCCCACCCGGGAGCAGGGATTTGCCCTCCCGTCCCGTTTGGACTCTGTCCCGGCCCCAATCCCGGCTGGAAGGGCTCCAGGGCCGGGAGCTGGATCCAGTGCCCGGCTCTCCTGCGGAGCGCAGCCCTGGGATGGGCCGGATCCGGCCCCGGGATGGACTCGTGGAGTCCTGGGATGGACACATGGGGCCTCGGGACGAGCTGTATCCAGCTCTGGGGTGGACGCGTCTAATCCCGGGATGAGCTGCACCCACGCGGGACGGACACACGGAATCCTGGGATGCGCCAGAGCCAGGCCTGGGATGGACACGGCGATGGACAAAGGGCAGGAACCAGTTCCCCCACAATAAACCAGTTTGGGGAGAGGGGTCTGCCTGTTCTCCCCCCAAAACCGGTGTGTCCCCCCCCTCAAAGCCACTGTCCCCACGGAGGGGCCGCCACGTCCGCGCCCCCAAATTCCCCGGGATGGGAGAAGGGGATTTCGGGGGACCAGGATGGGGGGGACAGGCGACCCCCCCAAAATCTGGTGTGGCCCTGGGGGGCAGGGGGAGGGTCGGGGGTTGTGGGTTGGGATTTTGGGGGAGGGGGGCGGAGCGGCCGCTGGTCACTCCCAGAGTTTCCCGGAAAACGGTTCCTTTTCATTTTCGCTTTTCCATGTTTTCCACGCTGGGAGTAGGAGCAGGGGGGGTGTGGGGGGGGAAGAGCCTCGGTGTCCTTTTTGGGGACCCTGCCGTCCTTTTTGGGGACCCCCTCCGGCCTCTTCTCATGGCACAGGGCACGTGTGGGGAGCTCCTCGCTGTGCCCGTGTCCCCCATACCCAGAGGTCACTGTGGGACCCCCCCAAATCCCCCTGTCCCCGTGTGTCCCCCATACCCAGAGCTCACTGTGGGTCCCCCCCAAATCCCCCTGTCCCTTTATCCCCCATACCCAGAGGTCACTGTGGGACCCCCCAAATCCCCCTGTCCCTTTATCCCCCATACCCAGAGCTCACTGTGGGACCCCCCAAATCCCCCTGTCCCCGTGTGTCCCCCATACCCAGAGCTCACTGTGGGTCCCCCCCAGATCCTCCTGTGCCCGTGTCCCCCATACCCAGAGGTCACTGTGGGACCCCCCAAATCCCCCTGTCCCTTTATCCCCCATACCCAGAGCTCACTGTGGTTCCCCCCCTCTGTGGGTCCCCCCAAATCCCCTTGTCCCCGTATGTCCCCCATATCCAGAGGTCACTCTGTGCCCCCCCCAAATCTCTCTGTCCCTTTGTCCCCCATACCCAGAGCTCACTGTGTGTCCCCACACAGTGGGGGACACTCAGAGGTCACTGTGTGTCCCCCCTGTCCCTGTGTCCCCCATATCCAGAGATCACTCTGTGCCCCCCCAAATCTCCCTGTCCCTTTGTCCCCCATACCCAGAGCTCACTGTGTGTCCCCCCTGTCCCCGTATGTCCCCCACACCCAGAGGTCACCGCGTGTCCCCCCAAATCCCCCTGTCCCCGTGTGTCCCCCCAAACCCACCCTGTCCCCGTGTGTCCCACACCCCGAGCTCACTGTGTGTCCCCCCAAATCCCCCTGTCCCTGTGTGTCCCCACACTCAGAGCTCACTGTGTGTCCCCACACTCAGAGCTCACTGTGTGTCCCCCCTGTCCCCGTGTGTCCCCCATAACCAGAGCTCACCGCGTGTCCCCCCAAATCCCCCTGTCCCCATGTGTCTCCCACACCCCGAGCTCACTGTGTGTGTCCCCCCAAATCCCCCTGTCCCCGTGTGTTCCCCACACCCAGAGCTCACCGTGTGTCCCCCCCAAACCCACCCTGTCCCCGTGTGTCCCCACACCCAGAGCTCACTGTGTGTCCCCCCATCTGTGGGTCCCCCAAAACCCACCCTGTCTCCATGTGTCCCCCACACCCAGAGCTCACTCTGTGTCCCCCAAACCCCCCCTGTCCCCATGTGTCCCCCCTGTCCCTGTGTGTCCCCCATACCCAGAGGTCACCGTGTCCCCCCCCAAACCCACCCTTGTCCCCATGTGTCCCCACACTCAGAGCTCACTGTGTGTGTCCCCCCTGTCCCCGTGTGTCCCCACACCCCGAGCTCACTGTGTGTCCCCCCAAATCCCCCTGTCCCCGTGTGTCCCCCACACCCTGAGCTCACTGTGTGTCCCCCATACCCAGAGTTCACCGTGTGTGTCCCCATACCCAGAGGTCACTCTGTGTCCCCCACACCCACCTTGTCCCCGTGTGTCCCCACACCCCGAGCTCACTGTGTGTCCCCCCAAATCCCCCTGTCCCTGTGTGTCCCCACACCCCGAGCTCACTGTGTGTCCCCTCTGTCCCCCTCGTGTCCCCCACCCCCAAGCTCACTGTGTGTCCCCCCAAACCCACCCTGTCCCCGTGTGTCCCCACACCCCGAGCTCACTGTGTGTCCCCTGTCCCCGTGTGTCCCCCATACCCAGAGTTCACTGCGTGTGTGTCCCCCCAAACCCACCCTGTCCCCGTGTGTCCCCCCTGTCCCCGCGTGTCCCCACACCCCGAGGTCACCCAGCGCTCACTGTGTGTCCCCCTGTCCCCGCGTGTCCCCCACACTCAGAGCTCACCGTGTGTCCCCCCTGTCCCCGTGTGTCCCCCACACCCCGAGCTCACTGTGTGTCCCCCCGTCCCCGTGTGTCCCCCACACCCCGAGCTCACCCAGCGCTCACCGCGTGTCCCCCCACCCCCCTTTCCCCCCGCCCCATCTCCCCTCCCTCCCTCCCTCCCTCCCTCCCTGTCCCGCCGCTCCCCCGGGCAGTGCCCGCGGCCCGCGGGGCGGCCCCGAGCGCGGGGATTGGGAGCGGCCCTCAGGCCTCTCCCTCGGCCCGGCCCTCAGGGGGGGCTGCAGCGGGCGGGGGGGGGGAGCCCCCACAGCCGGGCCCGCGCCGCCATCGCGCCCGAGCCGGGCCGGGCCGGGCCGGGGCTTTCGGGGCCCCCCGAGGCCGCCGCGGCCGCCGGGGCCGGGCGATGGTGGCGGGGGCGGCCGGAGCGGCGGGGCGGCGGCGGCGGCGGCGGCGGCTCCCGCAGCCCTGAGGGACGCGGAGGCACCATGAGCGTGAGGCCTCCGCAGGCCCCCGACAGGTGAGGGCCGGGGGGAGACCCCCGGGGGCGGCGGGGAGGGACGGGGGGACACGGGGAGGGGGGTCCGGGGTGGGGGGGGGCGGAGGGGGAAGGGGCTCGGCCCGACCCCTGGGGGGGAGCGGCGGTTTTGGGGGTGAAATGGGGGGGATTGGGAGCCTGGACCCCCGGGGAGGGGGCTCAGCCAGAGCCTTTGGGGGGGGAGCGGCGGTTTGGGGTGAAACTGGGGGGGTTTGGGACTGTAGGGACTCTGGAGAGGGGGCTCAGCCCGGCTCCTGGGGGGGGAGCGGCGTTTTGGGGTGGAAATTGGGGGGTTTGGGAGTGTAGGGACTCTGGGGAGGGGGCTCAGCCCACCCTGGATAGACCCCTGGGGTTTGGGGTGAAACCGGGGGGGTTTGGGAGTGCAGGGACTCTGGGGAGGGGGCTCAGCCAGACCCTTTGGGGGGGAGCGGCGTTTTGGGGTGAAACTGGGGGGGTTTTGGGAGCCTGGACACTCGGGGAGGGGGCTCAGCCCACCCTGGATGGACCCCTGGGGTTTGGGGTGAAACTGGGGGGATTTGGGAGTGTAGGGGCTTGGGGGCTGGATAGACCCCTGGTTTTTGGGGTGAAAGAGGGGGGGTTTGGGAGCCTGGACCCTTGGGAAGGGGGCTCAGCCCACTCTGGGTAGACCCCTGGTGGGGAGCGGCGTTTTGGGGTAAAACTGGGGGGCTTTGGGAGCCTGGACACTCGGGGAGGGGGCTCAGCCCACCCTGGATAGACCTCTGGGGGGGGGGAGCGGCGTTTTGGGGTGAAACTTGGAGGGTTTGGGAGTGCAGGGACTCAGGGAGGGGGGCTGAGCTCCCTCCCCCCCCCACCATGGGCATTTTGGGGTGAAACTCTGAGATTTTGGGATCATGGACCCCCGGGGAAGGAGGGGTGGGGGGGGTCAGCCATAGAGCCCTGGGGGAGAGCAGCGTTTTGGGGTGAAACTCTGAGATTTTGGGATCGTGGACACACGGGGAAGGAGGGGTGGGGGGGCTCAGCCATAGAGCCCTGGGGGGCAGCAGCGTTTTGGGGGAAATCTGTGGGATTTTGGGAGTGAAGGGGGTGGAGGGGGGGAGGCTCAGCCCCCCTTCCCCCCCCCCCGGATCACTCCATAGACCCCTGGGGGGAGTGGAGCAGCATTTTGGGGTGAAATTGTGGGGTTTTGGGATTGTAACTTTAGGGTTTGTGGGTCTCTGGACAAGGAGCTTCCCAGGGAAAGGGGGGGATTGTGATCCAGTGGGATAAACCCATGGAAAAAAACCCTGTTTGCTTTTGGAATTGCTTGTGGCTTTTTGGGATTGTGGCTTTTGGGATTGTGGCTTTTGGGATTGTGGCTTTCTGGGATTGTGATTTTTGGGATTGTGACTTTTTGGGATTGAGACTCTTGGGATTGTGACTTTTGGGATTGTGGCTTTCTGGGATTGTGATTTTTGGGATTGTGATTTTTGGGATTGTGATTTTTGGGATTGTGATTTTTGGGATTGTGAGTTTTGGGATTGTGAGTTTTGGGATTGTGATTTTTGGGATTGTGACTTTTTGGGATTGTGGGTCTCTGGACAAGGAGCTTCCCGGGGTGTCCCTGGCACGGGGGGATCCCTGGAATCCACGGCATCTCTTCCATGTGGCTTTGTCTGTCCCCCCCCACCCCCCCAAAAAAAAAGAGGGTTTGTTTTCCCTGGAAAAGCCAATCCAGGGATTTGGGGGGGGCTGAGGTGCCCCTTGTGCCAGAGGGGGGGTTTGGGGGGTTGGTTTTCCTTCTCCAAGGAGTTTTTCTCCCAGTTTTGGGAAAAGATGGGCTGGGCTGGATCCCAAAAAACCACCTCACCCCCTCTGAAACCTGAATTAGTTGGAAAACTCATCCCTGAGGTTCCTTCGGAGCCGGAATTGAGGAGCTGCCGAATTCCAGCCCCATCCCAGGTGGGAAAGGGGCAGGATCAGGCCTCGGCTGCCTGACTTTTCCAGGGATTAAGGCTCTCTCTGCTCCCTAAATAGCCCCAGGCTCTGGCTCTCCTTAAGGTCAGGAGCCTGCAGTGCCCTGGAGTCGCTCGGGGCCGGGAGGAATTCCTGGAAAATTATCCAAATTCCCTGGAAAACGGGATGGTTTGGAAAAAATAATGTAAAAAAAGGGATGATTGGAGCCATTTCCCCGTGGAAAAGCAGCAGCTTTCCTGCTTTCCTGTTCCAGCAGTGGCTCAGGGATGTCCAGGGAATAGGGAGGCTCCCAGAAATTGGGGATTCCCAAGCCCTGGAATTGTCCAAGGCCGGGTTGAAGCAACCTGGGATAGCGGGAAGTGTCCATTGGGAACTGGGTGATCCTTAAGGATCCAGGATTCCATGTGCTGGTTTTGATTGGATATTAGGGATATAAAATTGGATATTAGGGATAAACTCTTCCCTAGGAAGGTGGGAAGGCCCTGGCACAGGTTGCCCAGAGGGAATTGTGGATTCCCAACCCCTGGAAGTGTCCAAGTCCAGGCTGGAGCAACCTGGGATAGCGGGAAGTGTCCGTTGGGAACTGGGTGATCCTTAAGGATCCAGGATTCCATGTGCTGGTTTTGATTGGATTTTAGGGATATAAAATTGGATATTAGGGATAAACTCTTCCCTGGGAGGGTGGGAAGACCCTGGCACAGGTTGCCCAGAGGGAATTGTGGATTCCCAACCCCTGGAAGTGTCCAAGTCCAGGCTGGAGCAACCTGGGATAGCGGGAAGTGTCCCTTTGGAACTGGGTGATCCTTAAGGATCCAGGATTCCATGTGCTGGTTTTGATTGGATTTTAGGAATAAACTCTTCCTTAGGAAGGTGGGGAGGCCCTGGCACAGGTTGCCCAGAGGGAATTTTGGATTCCCAACCCCTGGAAGTGTCCAAGGCCAGGCTGGAGCAACCTGGGATAGTGGGAAATATCCCTTTGGAACTGGGTGATCTTTAAGGATCCAGGATTCCATGTGCTGGTTTTGACTGGATATTAGGGATAAGGTGGGAAGGCCCTGGCACAGGTTGCCCTGGGAATTGTGGATTCCCAACCCCTGGAAGTGTCCAAGGCCAGGCTGGAGCAACCCGGGATAGCGGGAAGTGTCCCTTGGGAACTGGGTGATCCTTAAGGTGCCCTTCCCAACCCATCCCATCCCATTCCATAACTCCATGACCCTCTTCCCAGACAGGCTGTGATCCTCCCTGCTGCAGGGACCTGTGGCTTTTGATTTTAGGGAAAAGCTTGGGGAGGAAAAACCATTCCCTCCGGGCCGGGTTATTCCGTATCTCCAAGATTTCTCACCCCGGGAGCGCCGTCGGCGCCGGACAAACCAGCTCTGCCAGTCCCTGTTTTCCAGGAGCTGGAGTGGCTGGAATTAATCATTACCCTGCCCTGCCTGGGAGAGCCCTGGGAAGTCGGGAATTCGGAGCTGGAGGAGCTCCTGGAAGGCGGGAAGCGGGAGCTGCTCCCGGCCCTTGCCCCCGGAGCGTTCCCGGGAATGCCGGGATGTGGAGAGCTCCCATCCCTCCACGCTCCCATGCCGGGGTTTTTCTGGGAAGGGTGGCATTCCAGGTGCTGATCCAGAGGGTTTTGCCAGAGCTGGGCATGGAAGTGGAGTTTTATGGAGCAGGAGAGGAGGGAAAAGGTTTAAAACGTTTCAAATGGGGACACAAATCCTTCCTTGCCCCTTCCTTGCTCCTTCCCACAGCTCTTCCCGAGCTTTTCCCGATCCCTGCCGGGCAGAGCAGTCCTGTCTCCATCCCTTCCTGGGTCTGATCCCGCTGGGAATCTCCCCCAGGAGGTTGTTTGACTCTGAATCCCAACAAATTTCCCAGCAAATCCCAGCTTTCCCCACATCCCTCCCCGTGGGGACTTGGAATTGTGTAGGTTTGGAGTCTTCCTGGGTGAGAGCTCCCATCCCTCCACGCTCCCATGCCAGGGTTTTTCTGGGAAGGGTGGCATTCCAGGTGCCAATCCCGAGGGTTTTGCCAGAGCTGGGCATGGAACTGGAGTTTTATGGAGCAGGAGAGGAGGGAAAAGGTTTAAAACGTTTCAAATGGGGACACAAATCCTTCCTTGCCCCTTCCTTGCTCCTTCCCACAGCTCTTCCCGAGCTTTTCCCAATCCCTACTGGGCAGAGCACTCCTGTCTCCATCCCTTCCTGGGTCTGATCCCGCTGGGAATCTCCCCCAGGAGGTTGTTTGACTCCGAATCCCAACAAATTTCCCGGAACTGTCCCAAATCCCGGGTGTTTGAATCCTTGGGGGATCCCTGGGATTTTCCAGCTGGAGTTGTGGGAAGAGCTGGGAAGGAACCCCCGTGGGGGTGACACCTCCAGGCAGCCAGAAATGTTGGGAAATGGGGGATTTTCCCCTCTTTTCCCATCCTTTAAACCCTGGAGAGGTCCGAATGTGCCTCACGGAGCTGCAGCATTCCCAGATTTCCAGATGTGTCCGGAGCGGGAACAGGTCCCAGCCTCGCCCCCTCCAGCCCCTGCTGCCATTCCCAGGGAATTCACAGCCCATTCCCAGGGAATTCACAGCCCATTCCCAGGGGATCCACAGCCCATTCCCAGGGGATCCACAGCCCATTCCCAGGGGATCCACCCCCATTCCCAGGGAATTCACAGCCCATTCCCAGGGGATCCACCCCCATTCCCAGGGAATTCACAGCCCATTCCCAGGGGATCCACAGCCCATTCCCAGGGGATCCACCCCCATTCCCAGGGAATTCACAGCCCATTCCCAGGGAATCTACCCCCAATTCCCAGGGAATCTACCCCCATTCCCAGGGAATCTACCCCTCATTCCCAGGGGATCTACCCATCATTCCCAAGGGAATCTACCCCCATTCCCAAGGGATCTACCCCCTCATTCCCAAGGGATCCATCCACCCCATTCCCAAGGAATTCACACCCCATTCCCAAGGGATCCACAGCCCATTCCTGAGGGGTTCACCCCCTCATTCCCAAGGGATCCACAGCCCATTCCCAGGGGATCTACCCCAAATTCCCAGGAAATCTACCCCCAGTTCCCAGGGGATCCACCCCCAATTCCCAGGGGGATCTACCCCCCATTCCCAAGGGATCCACAGCCCATTCCCAGGGGATCTACCCCCTCATTCCCAAGGGATCCACCCCCCATTCCCAGGGGATCCACCTCCAATTCCCAAGGGATCCACACCCCATTCCTGAGGGGTTCACCCCCCATTCCCAGGGGATCCACAGCCCATTCCCAAGGGATCCACCCCCAATTCCCAGGGGTTCACCCCCAATTCCCAGGGGATCCACATCCCATTCCCAGGGGATCCACCCCCTTATTCCCAAGGGATCCACCCCCCTTCCCACCGGGATGTGGAGGGCTATCCCTGGGAGCTGCCGGGAGGTTGGAGCTGCTCCAACCGGGAAGGGACAGTCCGGGAGGGGGAAGGGGGGAGAGGAAGCTGAATCATTTTTATTTTATTATTTATTTATCATTTTAAAGCTGGAATTCCTTCCTTCCCGTCCCGGGAATGTTGGGAACTCCTCTGCAGGGCTGTGGCTTGGGAAAGCAGGGGCTGGCCCTGGGAAATCCTGGACAATCCGCCCATGGAAGCGGATTCCTGACAGGAGGGATCCCATCAGGACACTTAAATCTCCTTCCCAGCTCCTGGATTTTGTGTGATTTTCCACTTTTTTCCCTATATATCCCTATTTTTCCCACATATACCCCCATTTTTTCCATATATACCCCCATTTTTTCCATATATATCCCCATTTTTTTAATATATATCCCCATTTTTTTAATATATATCCCCATTTTTCCCATATATATCCCATTTTTTCTGTATATATCCCCATTTTTCCCATATATATCCCATTTTTCCATAA
>NC_087577.1:1258686-1303088 GCF_036250125.1 Pseudopipra pipra
TATATTTGGTTATTTATTCCTTGGCTGGAGGCACTGGGGGCACTGGGAGGGGCACGGGGGGCACTGGGAGGGGCACTGGGAAGGGCACGGAGGGCACTGGGGGCACTGGGAGGGGCACTGGGGGCACTGGGAAGGGCATGGGGGGCACTGGGGGCACTGGGAGAGGCACTGGGAGGGGCACTGGGGGCACTGGGAGGGGCACTGGGATCAATGGAGAGGCACTGGGAAGGGGAATACAGGGCCCCCAGTGTCTCCCAGTGCTCCCAGTACCCCCAGTGCTACCAGTGCCCTTCCCAGTGCCCCTCAGTGCCCCCAAGTTCTCCCAGTGCTCCCCACTGCCCCCCAGTGCCCCCCACTGCTCCCAGTGCTCCCAGTGTCCCCCAGTGCCCCCAGTGCTCCCCACTGCTCCCAGTGTTCCCAGTGCCCCTCCCAGTGCCCCCAGTGCTCCCCACTGCTCCCAGTGCTCCCAGTGTTCCCAGTGCCACCTAGTGCCCCTCCCAGTGCTCCCAGTGCCCCTGCCAGTGCCCCCCAGTGCCCCCCAGTGCCCCCAGTGCCCCCCAGTGCCCCCCCCTGCTCCCACTGCCCCCCAGTGCCCCCTACTGCTCCCAGTGCCCCCAGTGCTCCCAGTGCCCCCAGTGCCCCCCACTGCTCCCAGTGCCCCTGCCAGTGCCCCCCAGTTCTCCCAGTATTCCCAGTGCTCCAAGTGCCCCCCACTGCTCCCAGTGCCCCCAGTGCCCCTCCCAGTGCTCCCAGTGCCCCCAGTGCCCCTCCCAGTGCTCCCAGTGCCCCCAGTGCCCCTCCCAGTGCTCCCAGTGTCACGGCACGTTCTCGTAGCTGTCACTGGAGTCCCGGCGGCGCCCGCGGGGTCCCGGCAGCTCCGCGTAGGTCACCTGGGGGGGGTCACCGGGGGACCCCCGGGGGGGACCTGGGAGAGAAACCGGTTGGGGGGACCCGTGGGAGGGGTGACACGTGGGGGGGACGTGTCCTTGTCCCCCCCGCCCCCCGTGGGTCCCCCCCCAAAACTCACCCCCCGCCCGCTCGGTGACCACGACGTGGGTGTAAAGCACCTCCCCCTCCTCCTCCGGGGGGGTTTGGGGGTCCGGGGGGGCCCTGCGGGGATAAGGGGGGGGGGTCAGGGGGGTGTTTTTGGGGGGGAGGGGGAAAATGGGGGTCGCGGCAGGAGCCCCGCCCCCCCCCCCCACTCACCTGTCCTGGGGTTTCCTGGAGGCTGCAAGAAAAAAGGAGGAGGGGATTCGATGTGACTGGGGGGTCCCCAGGACCCCTGAACCCCCCTAACCCCCCCCCCCCGGGACCCTTGAACCCCCACAGGAGCCCCGATCTCCCCCCAGGACACCTCAAAGCCCCCCCAGAACCGCCCCTGAGCCCCCTGGAACCCCTGAACCCCCTTAACCCCCCCGGGACCCTTGAACCCCCGCAGGACCCCCGATTGCCCTCCAGGACACCCGAGCAACCCCAAAGCCCCCCCAGAACTGCCCCTGACCCCCCTGGAACCTCCCTGGAACCCCTGAACCTCCCTTACCCCCCCCCCGGGACCCTTGAACCCCCACAGGACCCCCGATTGCCCTCCAGGACACCCGAGCAACCCCAAAGCCCCCCCAGAACCACCCCTGACCCCCTTGGAACCTCTGAACCCCCCTAATCCCCCTCAGGACCCCCGAGCAACCCCAAAGCCCCCCCAGAACCACCCCTGACCCCCTTGGAACCTCTGAACCCCCCTAATCCCCCTCAGGACCCCCGAGCAACCCCAAAGCCCCCCCGAACCACCCCTGAACCCCCTTGAACCCCCGAACCCCCCTAAGCCCCCCTGGGACCCTTGAACCCCCACAGGACCCCCGAGCAACCCCAAAGCCCCCCCCAGAACCACCCCTGGCCCCCCTGGAACCCCTGAGCCCCCTGAACCCCCAGAACCCCGAGCTCGGCAGGGAGGGAGGAGCCCCCCAAGCTCCCCCAGGATCCCTGAAGATCCCCCCAAGTCCCTGCACGACCCTCCAGGACCTCCCCACCCTCCCCCAGGAGCTGCCGGTCCCCCCCACCCCAGATTCCTCAAGGCCCCCCATGGGACACCCCAGGAGTCCCCCTAAGACCCCCCCAAATCCCCCAAACCCCCCCAGGACCCTGAGCCGAGATCACGGGGGGGGTCAATCCCTCTAAAGGGGGTCTGTGGGTGCCACCCCATCACCCCTCAAACCGGGGGGGCTTCCCCCCACCCCAGGACCGCTGTCCCACCCCCCCCCCCTAATTGTCACCCACCCCGGCGGTGCCACCGGTGCCACCCCCCGATGACACCCAGGAGCCGGAGCAGGAACAGGAGGGACCCCCCGACCCCCGCGGCCACTGCTGGGGACAGGGGGGGACACAGAGGGGTCACCGGGCACCCCGGGGGGTCCTGCACCCCCGGCGACCCCGAGTGACCCCACCCGTGCCCCGTCCCCTCTGTGCCACCATCGGAGACACAGAGGGACAAACCAGGGTCACCCAGATCCCCCCAGTGCCCCCAGTGCCCCTCCCAGTGCCCCCAAGTTCTCCCAGTGCTCCCCAGTGCCCCTCCCAGTGCTCCCAGTGTCCCCCAGTGCCCCCACTGCTCCCCACTGCTCCCAGTGTTCCCAGTGCCCCTCCCAGTGCTCCCAATGCCCCCCAGTGCCCCCCGGTGCTCCCAGTGCCACCTAGTGCCCCTCCCAGTGCTCCCAGTGCCCCCAGTGCTCCCAGTGCCACCTAGTGCCCCTCCCAGTGCTCCCAGTGCCCCCAGTGCTCCCAGTGCCACCTAGTGCCCCTCCCAGTGCTCCCAGTGCCCCTGTCAGTGCCCCCCAGTGCCCCCAGTGCCCCCCAGTGCCCCCAGTGCTCCCAGTGCCACCTAGTGCCCCTCCCAGTGCCCCCCAGTGCCCCCAGTGCCCCCATTGCTCCCCAGTGCTCCCAGTGCCTCTCAGTGTCCCCAAGTTCTCCCAGTGCCCCCAAGTGTCCCCCAGTGCCACCCAGTGCTCCCAGTGCCCTTCCCAGTGCCCCGTCCCCTCTGTGTCACCCCCTGGGACAGAGCGGGGACAAACCGGGATCACCCAGATCCCCCCAGTTCTCCCAGTGCTCCCCACTGCTCCCAGTGCTCCCAGTGCCTCCAGTGCCCCCCACTGCTCCCAGTGCCCCCAGTGCCCCTCCCAGTGCCCCCAAGTTCTCCCAGTGCCCCCCAGTGCCCCCCAGTGCTCTCAGTACTCCCAGTGCCCCTCCCACTGCTCCCAGTGCTCCCAGTGCCCCCAGTGCTCCCAGTGCCACCTAGTCCCCCTCCCAGTGCCCCCCAGTGCCCCCAGTGCTCCCAGTGCCACCTAGTCCCCCTCCCAGTGCCCCCCAGTGCCCCCAGTGCCCCCAGTGCTCCCCAGTGCTCCCAGTGCCTCTCAGTGTCCCCAAGTTCTCCCAGTGGCCCCCAGTGGCCCCCAGTGCCACCCCGTGCTCCCAGTGCTCCCAGTGCCCTTCCCAGTGCCCCGTCCCCTCTGTGTCACTCCCTGGGACAGAGCGGGCACAAACCAGGATCACCCAGACCCTCTGTGACCCCACCCGTGCCCCGTCCCCTCTGTGCCACCCCCGGGGACACAGAGGGACAAACCAGGATCACCCAGTCCCTCCCAGTGACCCCACCTGTCTGTGCCACCCCCGGGGACACAGAGGGACAAACCAGGATCACCCAGACCCCCCCAGCGACCCCGAGCGCCCCCCCCTGTGTCCCCGTGTCCCCCCACCTGTGTCCCGGTGTCCCCGCGGTGTCACCAGCAGGGCCAGCTCGGGGCTGATGGCCCGGAACACGCGGTGCCCGTCCAGCTGGTTGGTGGCCACGCAGCGGTAGGTGCCGGAATGTCGCGGCTCCGCGGCCCCGAGCGCCAGGAGGGGCCCCCGGGCCACCTCCCGCCCTTCCCGCAGCCACCAGAAGGTCACGGGGGCCGAGCCCGCCCGCACCGAGCAGCGCAGGGTCACCGGGGCGCCCGTGCCCACCCGGTGGGACGGGGGGCCGGGGGTGGCATCGGCCACGGGGGTGATGGTGGCGTTGGCCACGGGGGTGATGGTGGCATCGGCCATGGGGGTGATGGTGGCATCGGCCACGGGCACTGTGGGGGGGACAGAGGGGTCTGAGGGTGGGTGGGATGGGGGTGGGATGGCTGGGATGGGGGGGGGGGTCACCCCCAGCCCGGGGGTCCAGGGGTGATGGTGGCATTGGCCGCGGGGGTGATGGTGGCATTGGCCGCGGGGGTGATGGTGGCATTGGCTGCGGGGGTGATGGTGGCATTGGCCGCGGGGGTGATGGTGGCATTGGCTGCGGGGGTGATGGTGGCATTGGCCATGGGGGTGATGGTGGCATTGGCCACGAGCACTGCGGGGGGGGACAGAGGGGTCTGAGGGTGGGGGGAGAGGCTGGAGCAGGGGGTGGGGTGGGGTGGGATGGCTGGGATGGGGGGTCACCCCCAGCCCAAGGGTTTGGGGGTGATGGTGGCATTGGCCACGGGCACTGTGGGATGGGATGGGGTGGGATGGGATGGGGTGGGATGGGGGATGGCTGGGACGGGGGGTCACCCCCAGCCCGGGGGTCCCGCTCACCCAGCACGGTGACGCGCAGGGGGGGGCTCTGGGCCGCGCTGTCCCCGTCGGTGACCCGGCACTGGTAGTGGCCGCTGTCCTCGCCCCCGACGCGCAGCTCGAGGCGGGGGCCGGTGCCCAGCGGCGCGGCCGAGCCCCCCCGGTGCCAGGAGAAGGACAGGGGTCCTGTCCCCGCGGCCACCGCGCAGCTCAGCGCCAGCAGGTCACCCAGTGCCACCCGCCCCCCCGGGGGCTGCGCCGACAGGGACACCCCCGAGACTGGGATCCCTGCGGGGGGACACGGGTGGGAGGGGGGACACGGCGGGGGGGGGACCCCGGGGAGGGAGGAGGGACCCAGGGAGGGGGGACCCGGGGACCATTGGGGGACACCAGGGAGGGGTGGGGGGACCCCAGTGATGGAGGAGGGACCCAGAGAGGGGTGGGGGGACCTGGGGGTCATTGAGGGACCCCAGGGAGGGGGGGGGGGACTCGGGGGCCATTGAGGGACCTCAGGGAGGGGTGGAGGGACCCCAGCGATGGAGGAGGGACCCAGGGAGGGTTGGGGGGACCTGGGGACCATTGGGGGACCCCAGGGAGGGGTGGGGGGACCTGGGAACCATTGAGGGACCCCAGGGAGGGACACAGGTGGGAGGGGGGACACGGCGGTGGGGAGGGACCCTAGTGAGGGAGGAGGGACCCAGGGAGGGGTGGGGGGACCTGGGGGCCACTGAGGGACCCCAGGGAGGGGTGGGGGGATCTGGGGACCATTGAGGGACCCCAGGGAGGGGTGGAGGGACCCCAGCGATGGAGGAGGGACCCAGGGAGGGTTGGGGGGACCTGGGGACCATTGGGAGACCCCAGGGAGGGGTGGGGGGACCTGGGGGCCATTGAGGGACCCCAGGGAGGGGTGGGGGGACCGCGGGACCATTGAGGGACACCAGGGAGGGGTGGGGGGACCTCGGGACCATTGAGGGACCCCAGGGAGGGACACAGGTGGGAGGGGGGACACGGCGGGGGAGTGACCCTAGTGAGGGAGGAGGGACCCAGGGAGGGGTGGGGGGACCTGGGGGTCATTGAGGGACCCCAGGGAGGGGTGGGGGGATCTGGGGACCATTGAGTGACACCAGGGAGGGGTGAGGGGACCTGGGGGCCACTGAGGGACCCCAGGGAGGGACACAGGTGGGAGGGGGGACACGGTGGGAGGGGGGGGACCCCAGGGAGAGAGGATGGACCCAGGGAGGGGTGGAGGGACCTGGGGACCACTGGGGGACCCCAGGGAGGGGTAGAGGGACCTGGGAACCATTGAGGGTCCCCAGGGAGGGGTGGGGGGACCTGGGGACCATTGAGGGACCCCAGGGAGGGGTGGAGGGACCCCAGCGATGGAGGAGGGACCCAGGGAGGGTTGGGGGGACCTGGGGACCATTGGGAGACCCCAGGGAGGGGTGGGGGGACCTGGGGGCCATTGAGGGACCCCAGGGAGGGGTAGGGGGACCGCGGGACCATTGAGGGACCCCAGGGAGGGACACAGGTGGGAGGGGGGACACGGCGGTGGGGAGGGACCCTAGTGAGGGAGGAGGGACCCAGGGAGGGGTGGGGGGACCTGGGGGTCATTGAGGGACCCCAGGGAGGGGTGGGGGGACCTGGGGGCCATTGAGGGACCCCAGGGAGGGGTAGGGGGACCGCGGGACCATTGAGTGACACCAGGGAGGGGTGAGGGGACCTGGGGGCCACTGAGGGACCCCAGGGAGGGACACGGGTGGGAGGGGGGACACGGCGGGGGGGGGACCCCAGGGAGGGAGGAGGGACCCAGGGAGGGGTGGGGGGCCCTGGGGACCATTGAGGGACCCCAGGGAGGGGTGGGGGGACCTGGGGACAATTGAGGGACCCCAAGGAGGGGTGGGGGGACCTGGGAACCATTGAGGGACCCCAGAGAGGGGTGGAGGGACCTGGGGACCATTGAGGGACCCCAGGGAGGGGTGGAGGGACCTGGGGACCATTGAGGGACCCCAGGGAGGGGTGGGGGGACCTCAGGGGCAGAGGGGCCTCAGGGAGGGATTTGGGGGCTCAGAGAGGGGTGAGTGGGGGGACCCCAGGGACAGATTAGGGGACACAGGGAGGGGGGGAAGGACCCGGGGCTGGAAGGCAGAGCAGAGGGCGGAGCGGGGAGCCGGGAAGCGGGGTGGGATGTCGGGAGGGAAGGGGGTCCCCGGGGGGCTGTGGGGGTGTCCCCCCGTCCCCGCACTCACTGCGCACCGCGACGCGGAGCCGGGCGCTGCTCTTCCGCACGGAACCGTCCCCGGAGCGCACCTCGCACGTGTAACCCCCCGAGTGGGAGACCCCCACGGCGGGCACGTGGAGCTGGGGGGACCCCTGCGGGCCCCCCACCAGCACCCCGTCCCGGTAGAAGAGGTGCAGGAGGCGGGCGCGGGGCCGCAGGGGGCTGGGGGGGCTGCGGCACCGGAGGTTCAGGGGGGACCCCTCGGTGGGCCCGGAGGGACCCTCCAGCACCGGCACCGGGAAGAGCTCTGGGAAGGAGACGGAGGGTGGGGGTCTGGTGAGCACGAGTCCGGTGGGGAGGGGTTCTGGGGGTGTCGGCTCCGGGCTCTGGGGGTGTCGGCTCCGGGCTCTGGGGGTGCTCACCGTGCACTGTCACTGTCACCTGCGCTGACACCTCGGTGCCCCACCGCTTGCCCCCGCAGAGGTACCGACCCCCGTGGTGCAGCTGCAGCGGGGGCAGGGACAGCTCCATCCCCTCCAGGGACCCCCGCAGGTCCTTCCCCTCGTGGTAGAACCGCGCCCGGGTGATGAAGTTGTTCCAGGCCCGGCAGCGCAGGGTCACGTTGTCCCCCTCCAGCAGCGGCCCCGCCGGGACCTGCAGCACCAGCCAGTCTGCGGGACACGGGGGGCCCGTCGCACCGGGGGCCTCGGGGGGTGGGGGGGTCCCCATGGCACTGGGGGCGCTCTGGGGGACACCGCGGGGGTCCCCCGTGGCAGCAGGATACGGCGGGAGTGCCCAGGGGTGCCCAGGGGTGCCCAGGGGTGCTGGGGTGTCCCCGAGGGCACCAGGACGTCACACGAGGGGGGTGACACCCACGGAGCCCCCCAGACACCCACTTCGTCCCCCCTCACCGTCTGACACGGGCACGACGGGGCTGAACCCGGTGTCGGTTCTGTGACACTCGTAGGTGCCTTCCTTGGTGACAAGGACACTGTCGCGTCCCTTCTGCCCCCAGGGCCGCCCGTCCTTGAACCAGGTGGTGTCCCCGGGGGTCCCCGAGCCCTGGCAGGTCAGGGTCACCTCGTCCCACAGCACCGCCGGCGTCCAGGGGGGATCCAGCAGGAGCTGGGTGGTCCGGGCACCTGCGGGTGACAGGGGACACCAGCCTGCCAGGGCCACCGCGGGGCTGGGGACAGCGGGGCGGGGGACACGCCATCCCCCCCCGAGGACTCACCAGCGAGGATCAGGGTCTGGGCTGGAAGGGAGAAGGGAGAGGGGCTGGGTGAGGGTGGCACCACGGGGACAGTGGGGGCTGTCCCCAAACTGTGCCCGTGGGGACACCGGTTCTGGTGGGAAAGTGATGGGGGACAGTCCCCAAGAGGTCCCTGGAGGGATCAGGGGACGTGTCTGTGTCACAAACCACATCCGGGTGGGGATGGGGACACTGGGGACACCCCGGGCTGAGGGGGGAACGTGGGGACACAGCGGCAACCCCCGGGCATGGGGACACCACGGACACCCCGGGCAGAGGGACATCGTGGTCACCATGGAGATGGGGACACTGGGGAAACACCCCGGGCATGGGGACACCACGGACACCTCGGGGATGGGGACACCACGGACACCTCGGGGATGGGGACACCACGGACACCCCGTGCTGGCACAGATCACCTCCACCAGCCCCAGGGCCCCTGTCCCCACAGCCACATCCCCCTGTCCCCGTGCCCGTGATCCCATTCCCACGGCACCTGTTCCCACAGCCCATCCACGTGGTGATTGTCCCCCTGTCCCTGTCCCCCTGTCCTCCTGTCCCCCTGTCCCTGTCCCCACAGCCACATCCCCCTGTCCCCGTGCCCATGATCCCATTCCCATGGCACCTGTTCCCACAGCCCATCCACGTGGTGCTTGTGTCTCTGTCCCTCTCCCTTCATCCCTGTCCCCCTGTCCCTGTCCCTGCATCCCTGTCCCCCTGTCCCTGTCCCCCTGTCCACCTGTCCCTGTCCCCCTGTCCCTGCATCCCTGTCCCCCTGTGTCCCTGTCCCTGTCCCCCTGTCCCCCTGTCCCTGTCCCCCTGTCCCCCTGTGTCCCTGTGTCCCTGCGTCCCTGTCCCTGACCCCTGTGTCCCTGTGTCCCTGTCCCTGTCCCCCTGTGTCCCTGCCCCCCTGTCCCCCTGTGTCCCTGTGTCCCTGTCCCCCTGCCCCCCTGTCCCCCTGTCCCTGTCCCTGTCCCCCTGTCCCTGCATCCCTGTCCCTGTCCCCATCCCTTCATCCCTGTCCCCCTGTCCCCCTGTCCCCCTGTCCCTGTCCCCAGAGCTGCTCCAGACCCATGGTGCCTGTCCCCACATCCCTGTCCCCACATCCCTGTCCCCACATCCCTGTCCCCACACCCCTGTCCCCCCATTCCTGTCCCCCCGTTCCTGTCCCCAAGGCCACCCCCTGGCCGAGCTCCGGTGGCCTTGGGGACCCCAGGGGACACTCACCCCACAGGAGCAGTGCCACGTCCCCGGCCATCCCGGTGCCCCCCATCCAGGGGGGTGTCACACCCCGCCGGGGCCACCTGTCACCTCCCCGGGGCTCCTGGGGACAAAAAGAGGAAGGAAACGGTGTCACTTCTGTCACCCACGTGGTGGTGGCACAGGGTGGGGACAGGGTGGGGGCACAGCGGGGACAGGGGGGACATGGGGGGACACGTGGGGACATGAAGGGACATGGAGGGGGCATGGGGGGGACATGGGGGGACATGGGGGGACAAGGGGGGACATGGGGGGACATGGGGGGACATGGGGGGGACATGGGGGGGTCATGGGGGGGACATGAAGGGGACATGGGGGGGTCATGGGGGGACATGGGGGGATGGGGGGGACATGGGGGAGTTATGGGGGGACATTGGGGGGACATGGGGGGACATGGGGGGACATGGTGGGGACGAGGGAACATCGGGGGACAAAAGGGGTACATGGGGGGACATGGTGGAGACACAGGGTGGGACAGGGGACATGGGGGGACATGGAGGGACACAGTGGGGACGTGGAGGGGACATGGTGGGACATGGTGGAACATGGGGGGACATGGTGGGACATGGGGGGACATGGAGGGACACAGTGGGGACGTGGAGGGGACATGGTGGGACATGGTGGAACATGGGGGGACATGGTGGGACATGGGGGGACATGGGGGGGACACAAGGGGTACATGGGGGGGTCGAGAGGACATGGAGGGACGTGGTGGGACATTGCGGGGACACAACAGGGACATGGGGGGAGATGGGGGGACATTGGAGGGACACAGTAGGGACATGGGGGGATATGGGGGGACATGGGGGGACACGGTGGGACATGGTGGGGAGGGGGGGACATGGAAGGACATGATGGGGACATTGGGGGACACAGTGGGGACACGTGGGGACGTGGTGGGACATAGGGGGGACATCGGGGGGACATGGAGGGACATGAGGGGACATTGGGGGACACAGTAGGGACATGGGGGGACATTGGGGGGACATTGGGGGGACATGGAAGGACATGATGGGGACATTGGGGAGACACAGTGGGGACACGTGGGGATGTGGTGGGACATAGGGGGACATTGGGGGGACACAGTAGGGACATGGGGGGATATGGGGGGACATGGTGGGACATGGTGGGGAGGGGGGACATGGAAGGACATGATGGGGACATTGGGGGACACAGTGGGGACATGGGGGGATATGGGGGGACATGGTGGGACATGGTGGGGACATTGGGGGACACAGTGGGGACATGGGGGGACATTGGGGGGATATGGAAGGACATGATGGGGACATGGGGGGACACAGTGGGGACACGTGGGGACGTGGTGGGACATAGGGGGGACATCGGGGAAGACGGTGTGGACATCGTGGGGACATGGGGACATCCAGTGACGTCACTCCACCGCATGACGTCACTCGCAGTTCCCCCTTTCCCCCGCTGGGCGGCGCCACCCCCCCCCTCCCTCCATCGATCGCTCGGCGCTCGCTCCGCGCCCCCCCCCTCCGGAGCCCCGGCAGGACGCGCAGCCGAGCGCCGAGATGAGCCTGGCGGAGGGTCGCGCCCCGCGCAGAACGGCCGGGAACCGGCTGTCGGGGCTGCTGCAGGCCGAGGAGGAGGACGAGTTCTACCAGACCACCTACGGCGGCTTCAACGAGGTGTCTGGGGACGAAGGGGGGGGAGCGGAGAGACCGGGGGAACCGGGAACGGGGGGTACCGGGGGTCACCGGGAGGGGGGGAGCAGGAACCGGCTGTCGGGGCTGCTGCGGACCGAGGAGGAGGACGAGTTCTACCAGACCACCTACGGCGGCTTCAACGAGGTGTCTGGGGACGAAGGGGGGGAGCGGAGAGACCGGGGGAACCGGGAATGGGGGGTACCGGGGGTCACCGGGAGTGGGGGGGGGACCGGGAACCGGCTGTCGGGGCTGCTGCGGGCCGAGGAGGAGGACGAGGAGTTGTACCGGAGCACCTACGGCGGCTTCGAGGAGGTGTGTGGGGAGAAGAGGGGGGAGCGGAGAGACCGGGGGAACCGGGAACGGGGGGTACCGGGGGGCACCGGGAGGGGGGGGGGGGGGACCGGGAAGCGTCTGTCGGGGCTGCTGCGGGCCGAGGGGGACGAGGAGTTCTACCGGAGCACCTACGGCGGGTTCGAGGAGGTGTGTGGGGACAGGAGGGGGAGCGGAGAGACCGGGGGAGCCGGGAACGGGGGATACCGGGGGTCACCGGGAGGGAGGGGGGGACCGGGAAGCGTCTGTCGGGGCTGCTGCGGGCCGAGGAGGAGGATGAGGAGTTGTACCGGAGCACCTACGGCGGGTTCGAGGAGGTGTGTGAGGACAGGAGGGGGAGCGGAGAGACCGGGGGAACCGGGAACGGGGGGTACCGGGGGGCACCGGGAGGGGGGGGGGAACCGGGAACGGGGGGTACCGGGGGGCACCGGGAGGGGGGGGGGAACCGGGAACGGGGGGTACCGGGGGGCACCGGGAGGGGGGGGGAACCGAGAACGGGGGGTACCGGGGGGCACCGGGAGGGGGGGGGGAACCGGGAATGGGGGGTACCGGGGGTACCGGGGGGGTGGAGGGACCGGGAAGCGGCTCTCGGGGCTGCTGCGGGCCGAGGGGAACGAGGAGTTCTACCGGAGCACCTACGGCGGGTTTGAGGAGGTGTCCGGGGAGAGGGGGGACGGGCACGGGGGGTCACCGGGGGGCACGGGGGGGCTGCGAGGGGATCGAGACCCCTCGGGGGGCTCCGGGGGAGAACCGGGATGAGCCATTCCCGTTATCCCGCAGGAATCCCGGGATGGTGAATCCCAGGAGGATCTCCCAGGGTTCTCCATGCTGATCCATCCCCGTTATCCCCCAGGAATCCAGGGATGACGAGCCCAGGGGGATTCTCTGTGGTCTCTCCAGGGTGACCCATCCCTGTTATCCCGCAGGAATTTGGGGATAACGAGTCCCAGAGGGATCTCTCTGATCTCTCCATGCTGATCCATCCCCGTTATCCCACAGGAATCCGGGGATGGTGAATCCCAGGAGGGTCTCCCAGGGTTCTCCATGCTGATCCATCCCCGTTATCCCACAGGAATTTGGGGATGGTGAATCCCAGGAGGGTCTCCCAGGGTTCTCCACACTGATCCATCCCCGTTATCCCACAGGAATCCCGGGATGGTGAATCCCAGGATGGTGAATCCCAGGAGGATCTCCCAGGGTTCTCCATGCTGACCTATCCCTGTTATCCCGCAGGGATCTGGGGATAATGATCTCCCAGGGTTCTCCCTGCTGATCCATCCCCATTATCCCACAGGAATCCGGGGATGATGAGTCCCAGAGGGATCTCTGTGGTCTCTCCATGCTGATCCATCCCTGTTATCCCACAGGAATCCCGGGATGGTGAATCCCAGGAGGGTCTCCCAGGGTTCTCCACACTGATCCATCCCTGTTATCCCACAGGAATTTGGGGATAACAAGTCCCAAGGGGATCTCTCCAATCTCTCCCTGCTGATCCATCCCTGTTATCCCACAGGAATTTGGGGATAACAAGTCCAGGGGGGATCTCTGTGGTCTCTCCTTGCTGATCCATCCCCGTTATCCCACAGGAATCCCGGGATAACAAGTCCCAAGGGGATCTCTCCAATCTCTCCCTGCTGATCCATCCCCGTTATCCCACAGGAATTCGGGGATAACAAGTCCAGGAGGGATCTCTGTGGTCTCTCCATGCTGATCCATCCCCGTTATCCCACAGGAATTTGGGGATGGTGAATCCCAGGAGGATCTCCCAGGGTTCTCCACACTGATCCATCCCTGTTATCCCACAGGAATTTGGGGATAACAAGTCCCAAGGGGATCTCTCCAATCTCTCCATGCTGATCCATCCCCGTTATCCCGCAGGAATCTGGGAATGATGAGTCCAGGGGGGACCTCTCTGGTCTCTCCATGCTGATCCATCCCCGTTATCCCACAGGAATTTGGGGATGGTGAATCCCAGGAGGATCTCCCAGGGTTCTCCACACTGATCCATCCCTGTTATCCCACAGGAATTCGGGGATAACAAGTCCCAAGGGGATCTCTCCAATCTCTCCATGCTGATCCATCCCGGTTATCCCACAGGAATTTGGGGATAACGAGTCCCAGAGGGATCTCTGTGGTCTCTCCATGCTGATCCATCCCCGTTATCCCACAGGAATCCCGGGATGGTGAATCCCAGGAGGATCTCCCAGGGTTCTCCATGCTGATCCATCCCTGTTATCCCGCAGGAATCTGGGAATGATGAGTCCAGGGGGGACATCTCTGGTCTCTCCATGCTGATCCATCCCCGTTATCCCGCAGGAATCCGGGGATAACGAGTCCCAGAGGGATCTCTGTGGTCTCTCCACACTGATCCATCCCTGTTATCCCACAGGAATTTGGGGATAACAAGTCCCAAGGGGATCTCTCCAATCTCTCCATGCTGATCCATCCCGGTTATCCCGCAGGAATCCGGGGATAACGAGTCCCAGAGGGATCTCTCCAATCTCTCCATGCTGATCCATCCCTGTTATCCCGCAGGAATTTGGGGATAACGAGTCCCAGAGGGATCTCTGTGGTCTCTCCATGCTGATCCATCCCCGTTATCCCACAGGAATCCAGGAATGACCAGCCCAGGAGGGATCTCTGTGGTCTCTCCATGCTGATCCATCCCCGTTATCCCACAGGAATCCCGGGATGGTGAATCCCAGGAGGATCTCCCAGGGTTCTCCACACTGATCCATCCCTGTTATCCCACAGGAATTTGGGGATAACAAGTCCCAAGGGGATCTCTCCAATCTCTTCATGCTGATCCATCCCCGTTATCCCGCAGGAATTTGGGGATAACGAGTCCCAGAGGGATCTCTCCAATCTCTCCATGCTGATCCATCCCCGTTATCCCCCAGGAATCTGGGAATAATAAGTCCCAGAAGGATCTCCCAGGGTTCTCCATGCTGATCCATCCCCGTTATCCCGCAGGAATCCGGGGATAACGAGTCCCAGAGGGATCTCTGTGGTCTCTCCACACTGATCCATCCCCGTTATCCCACAGGAATTTGGGGATGGTGAATCCCAGGAGGATCTCCCAGGGTTCTCCACACTGATCCATCCCTGTTATCCCACAGGAATTTGGGGATAACAAGTCCCAAGGGGATCTCTCCAATCTCTCCATGCTGATCCATCCCCGTTATCCCACAGGAATTTGGGGATAACGAGTCCCAGAGGGATCTCTGTGGTCTCTCCATGCTGATCCATCCCCGTTATCCCACAGGAATCCGGGGATGACGAGTACCGGGGGGAACACTCGGACACGGAGGACGAGGTGGACTCGGACTTCGACATCGACGAGGGGGACGAGCCGGGCAGTGACCAGGACGAGGC
The DNA here is from genome assembly GCF_036250125.1 of Pseudopipra pipra. Classification (NCBI taxonomy): domain Eukaryota; kingdom Metazoa; phylum Chordata; class Aves; order Passeriformes; family Pipridae; genus Pseudopipra; species Pseudopipra pipra. The sequence goes on from NC_087577.1 coordinate 1,273,364, forward strand.
CGAGCCCCGGCGGCGCCGCCGCGTCCTCACCAAGGCCTACCGGGTACGGGAGCTCATCCTGGGAAAAGTGGGGCCAAATCCATGGATTTGGGGATTCCTTGGCTCTTGGTTGTGTCCTCACCAAGGCCTACCGGGTAGGAGAGCTTATCCTGGGAAAAGTGGGGCCAAATCCATGGATTTGGGGATTCCTTGGCTCTGGGTTGTGTCCCCACCAAGGCCTACCGGGTACGAGAGTCTATCCTGGGAAAAGTGGGGCCAAATCCATGGATTTGGGGATTCCTTGGCTCTGGGTTGTGTCCTTACCAAGGCCTACCAGGTACGAGAGTCTATCCTGGGAAAAGTGACACTAAATCCATGGGTTTGGGGTTTCCTTGGCTCTTGGCCACATCCTCACCAAGGCCTACCGGGTACGAGAGCTCCTCCTGGGAAAAGCAGGGCCAAATCCATGGATTTGAGGTTTTCTTGGCTCTGGGTTGTGTCCCCACCAAGGCCTACCAGGTATGAGAGCTTCTCCTGGGAAAAGTGACACTAAATCCATGGATTTGGGGTTTTTTCTTGGGACCAAATCCATGGATTTGGGGTTTGTTGGCTCTGGGTTGTGTCCTCACCAAGGCCTACCGGGTGTGGAGAGCTTCTTCTGGGAAAAGTGGGGCCAAATCCATGGATTCAGGGTTTTTCTTGGGGCCAAATCCATGGATTTGGGTTCTTTTCTTGGGGTCAAATCCATGGATTTGTGTTTTTTCTTGGCTCTTGGTTGTGTCCTCACCAAGGCCTACCGGGTAGGAGAGCTTCTCCTGGGAAAAGTGACACCAAATCCATGGATTATGGGTTTCCTTGGCTCTGGGTTGTGTCCTCACCAAGGCCTACCGGGTAGGAGAGCTTCTCCTGGGAAAAGTGACACCAAATCCATGGATTTATGGGTTTTTCTTGGGGCCAAATTCATGGATTTGGGGTTTCCTTGGCTCTGGGTTGTGTCCTCACCAAGGCCTACCGGGTATGAGAGCCTATCCTGGGAGAAGCGGGGCCAAATCCATGGATTTGGGGTTTCCTTGGCTCTGGGTTGTGTCCTCACCAAGGCCTACTGGGTATGAGAGCCTATCCTGGGAGAAGTGACCCTAAATCCATGGATTTGGGGTTTCCTTGGCTCTTGGCTGTGTCCTCACCAAGGCCTACCGGGTACGAGAGCTTATCCTGGGAAAAGTGACACTAAATCCATGGATTTGGGTTTTTTTCTTGGGGCCAAATCCATGGATTTGGGTTCTTTTCTTGGGGTCAAATCCATGGATTTGGGGATTCCTTGGCTCTTGACCACATCCTCACCAAGGCCTACCGGGTAGGAGAGCTTCTCCTGGGAAAAGTGACACCAAATCCATGGATTTGTGGGTTTTTCTTGGGGCCAAATCCATGGATTTGGGTTTTTTCTTGGCTCTTGGCTGTGTCCTCACCAAGGCCCGCTGGGTGTGGAGAGCTTCTCCTGGGAAAAGTGACACTAAATCCATGGATTTGGGGTTTCCTTGGTTCTTGGCTGTGTCCCCACCAAGGCCTACCGGGTACGAGAGCCTATCCTGGGAAAAGTGACACCAAATCCATGGATTTGGGGTTTCCTTGGTTCTGGGTTGTGTCCCCACCAAGGCCTACCGGGTAGGAGAGCTTCTCCTGGGAAAAGCGGGGCCAAATCCATGGATTTGGGGTTTCCTTGGCTCTTGGTGTCCTCACCAAGGCCTGCTGGGTGTGGAGAGCTTCTCCTGGGAAAAGCGGGGCCAAATCCATGGATTTGGGGTTTTTTCTTGGGGCCAAATCCATGGATTTGGGGTTTCCTTGGCTCTGGGCTGTGTCCTCACCAAGGCCTACCAGGTAGGAGAGCTTCTCCTGGGAAAAGTGACACCAAATCCATGGATTTGGGGTTTCCTTGGCTCTGGGTTGTGTCCCCACCAAGGCCTGCTGGGTGTGGAGAGCTTCTCCTGGGAAAAGTGACACTAAATCCATGGATTTGGGGTTTTTTCTTGGGGCCAAATCCATGGATTTGGGGTTTTTTTCGTGGCTCACGGTCTCGGTCTCGTCCCTCAGGAGCCCCTGAAGAGCCTCCGGCCCAAGAAGCCGGAGGGGCCCCGAGGGGGATCCCAAAAACCTCGGGAGGTGAAATCCATCCCCCTGGAGCTCCAGGATGACGTGGGAGACAGTGAGTGTGGAATGGGATGGGCTGGGAATGGGCTGGGAATGGGGAGATGGGCTGGGATGGAAATGGGACCCTCTGGGAGAACTCCTGGTAATCCAGGGGCTGGAAATGGAGTCCTGGGAGAGCTCCAAGTGCTGGGATGGAAATGGGATCCTCTGGGAGAGCTCCTGGTGATCCAGGGGTTGGGAATGGGATCCTCTGGGAGAGCTGGGAATGGGATCCTCTGAGAGAGCTGGGAATGGGATCCTCTGGGAGAGGTCCCAGTGCTCCAGGGGTTGGGAATGGGATCCTCTGGGAGAGCTCCTGGTGATCCAGGGGCTGGAAACAGAGTCACAGTGATCCAGGCTGGAAGTGGGATCCTCTGGGAGAGCTCCCAGTGCTCCAGGGGTCGGGAATGGGATCCTCTGGGAGAGCTGGGAATGGGATCCTCTGGGAGAGCTGGGAATGGGATCCTGTGGGAGAGCTGGGAATGGGATCCTGTGGGAGAGCTCCCAGCATTCCAGGGGTCGGGAATGGGATCCTCTGGGAGAGCTCCCAGTGCTCCAGGGGTCGGGAATGGGATCCTCTGGGAGAGCTCCCAATGCTCCAGAGGTTGGGAATGGGATCCTCTGGGAGAGCTCCCAGTGCTCCAGAGGTTGGGAATGGGATCCTGTGGGAGAGCTCCCAGTGCTCCAGAGGTTGGGAATGGGATCCTCTGGGAGAGCTCCCAGTGCTCCAGAGGTTGGGAATGGGATCCTGTGGGAGAGCTCCCAGTGCTCCAGAGGTTGGGAATGGGATCCTCTGGGAGAGCTCCCAGTGCTGGGATGGAAATGGGATCCAGTGCTCCAGAGGTTGGGAATGGGCTCCCAGGATGCTCCCAGTGCTCCAGGGGTTGGGAATGGGCCCCCAGGATGCTCCCACTGCTCCAGAGGTCGGGAATGGGCCCCCAGGATGCTCCCAGTGCTCCAGGGTTTGGGAATGGGCTCCCAGGATGCTCCAGGGTTTGGGAATGGGCTCCCAGGATGCTCCAGAGGTTGGGAATGGGCCCCCAGGATGCTCCCAGTGCTCCAGGCTGGGCGTGCTGTCCCAGGACGTTCCCGGGTGCCGTTCCCAATCCCGGTTTTCCGCAGGCAGGAAGCACATGCGCCAGTCGACCACGGAGCACACGCGGCAAACGTTCCTGAGGCTCCAGGAGCGCCAGGTCCAGTCCAAGAGGAAAAAAGGGGGAACGAGCTACGAGAGGCCCCTGACCCAGGAGGAGCTGCTGGAGGAGGCCAAAATCACGGAGGAGATCAACCTGCGCTCCCTGGGTGAGCTCTGGGATCTGGGAATGGGGCTGGGATCTGGGAATGGGGCTGGGAATGGGGCTGGGAATCACAGAGGAGATCAACCTACGCTCCCTGGGTGAGATTTGGGATCTGGGAATGGGGCTGGGAATGGGGCTGGGATCCTGGGAATGGGAATGGGAATCACAGAGGAGATCAACCTGCGCTCCCTGGGTGAGCTCTGGGATCTGGGAATGGGGCTGGGATCCTGGGAATGGGGCTGGGATCTGGGAATGGGGCTGGGAATCACGGAGGAGATCAACCTGTGCTCCCTGGGTGAGCCATGGGATCCGGGAATGGGGCTGGGAATGGGACTGGGATCCTGGGAATGGGAATGGGAATCATGGAGGAGATCAACCTGCGCTCCCTGGGTGAGCCATGGGATCTGGGAATGGGGCTGGGATCCAGGAATGGGGCTGGGAATCACAGAGGAGATCAACCTGCGCTCCCTGGTTGAGCTCTGGGATCCTGGGAATGGGGCTGGGATCCGGGAATGGGGCTGGGAATCATGGAGGAGATCAACCTGCGCTCCCTGGGTGAGATTTGGGATCCGGGAATGGGGCTGGGATCCAGGAATGGGAATGGGAATCACGGAGGAGATCAACCTGCGCTCCCTGGGTGAGCTCTGGGATCTGGGAATGGGGCTGGGAATGTGGGAATGGGACTGGGAATGGGGCTGGGAATGTGGGAATGGGGCTGGGAATGGGACTGGGATCACGGAGGAGATCAACCTGCGATCCCTGGGTGAGATCTGGGATCTGGGAATGGGGCTGGGATCCGGGAATGGGGCTGGGAATGGGGCTGGGAATCACAGAGGAGATCAACCTGCGCTCCCTGGGTGAGCTCTGGGATCTGGGAATGGGGCTGGGAATGTGGGAATGGGGCTGGGAATGGGGCTAGGATCCGGGAATGGGACTGGGAATGGGACTGGGATCTGGGAATGGGGCTGGGAATCACAGAGGAGATCAACCTGTGCTCCCTGGGTGAGCTCTGGGATCTGGGAATGGGGCTGGGATCCTGGGAATGGGACTGGGAATGGGGCTGGGAATGGGGCTGGGATCCTGGGAATGGGGCTGGGAATCACAGAGGAGATCAACCTGTGCTCCCTGGGTGAGCTCTGGGATCTGGGAATGGGGCTGGGATCACGGAGGAGATCAACCTGCGCTCCCTGGGTGAGATCTGGGATCTGGGAATGGGGCTGGGATCCTGGGAATGGGGCTGGGATCCTGGGAATGGGGCTGGGAATGGGGCTGGGATCACGGAGGAGATCAACCTGCGCTCCCTGGGTGAGCTCTGGGATCTAGGAATGGGGCTGGGATCCTGGGAATGGGGCTGGGAATGGGGCTGGGATCTGGGAATGGGGCTGGGAATGGCAGAGGAGATCAATCTCTGTTCCCTGGGTGAGATCTGGGATCTGGGAATGGGGCTGGGATCCAGGAATGGGGCTGGGAATGGGGCTGGGATCACAGAGGAGATCAACCTGCGCTCCCTGGGTGAGCTCTGGGATCCTGGGAATGGGGCTGGGATCCTGGGAATGGGGCTGGGATCACAGAGGAGATCAACCTGCACTCCCTGGGTGAGCTCTGGGATCTGGGAATGGGGCTGGGATCCTGGGAATGGGGCTGGGATCCTGGGAATGGGAATGGGAATCACGGAGGAGATCAACCTGCGCTCCCTGGGTGAGATTTGGGATCCGGGAATGGGGCTGGGATCCAGGAATGGGGCTGGGAATCACAGAGGAGATCAACCTGCGCTCCCTGGGTGAGCTCTGGGATCTGGGAATGGGGCTGGGAATGTGGGAATGGGACTGGGAATGGGGCTGGGAATGGGGCTGGGAATGTGGGAATGGGACTGGGAATGGGGCTGGGATCACGGAGGAGATCAACCTGCGATCCCTGGGTGAGATCTGGGATCCGGGAATGGGGCTGGGATCCCGGGAATGGGGCTGGGATTGTGGGAATGGGGCTGGGAATGGGGCTGGGAATGACAGAGGAGATCAACCTGCACTCCCTGGGTGAGCCATGGGATCCGGGAATGGGGCTGGGATCCTGGGAATGGGAATGGGAATCACGGAGGAGATCAACCTGCGCTCCCTGGGTGAGCTCTGGGATCCTGGGAATGGGGCTGGGAATGTGGGAATGGGGCTGGGAATGTGGGAATGGGGCTGGGAATCACAGAGGAGATCAACCTGCGATCCCTGGGTGAGATCTGGGATCCGGGAATGGGGCTGGGATTGTGGGAATGGGGCTGGGAATGGGGCTGGGATCACAGAGGAGATCAACCTGCGCTCCCTGGGTGAGCTCTGGGATCCGGGAATGGGGCTGGGATCTGGGAATGGGACTGGGAATGGGGCTGGGATCCTGGGAATGGGGCTGGGAATGGGGCTGGGATCCTGGGAATGGGGCTGGAATCACAGAGGAGATCAACCTGTGCTCCCTGGGTGAGCTCTGGGATCTGGGAATGGGGCTGGGAATGGCAGAGGAGATCAATCTCTGTTCCCTGGGTGAGATCTGGGATCTGGGAATGGGGCTGGGATCTGGGAATGGGGCTGGGAATGGGGCTGGGATCACAGAGGAGATCAACCTGCGCTCCCTGGGTGAGCCATGGGATCTGGGAATGGGGCTGGGATCTGGGAATGGGGCTGGGATCACAGAGGAGATCAACCTGCGATCCCTGGGTGAGCTCTGGGATCCAGGAATGGGGCTGGGATCTGGGAATGGGGCTGGGAATCATGGAGGAGATCAACCTGCGCTCCCTGGGTGAGATTTGGGAATGGGGCTGGGATTGTGGGAATGGGGCTTGGAATGGCAGGGGAGATCAACCTGTGCTCCCTGGGTGAGATCTGGGATCTGGGAATGGGGCTGGGAATGGCAGGGGAGATCAACCTGCACTCCCTGGGTGAGATCTGGGATCCGGGAATGGGGCTGGGAATGTGGGAATGGGAATGGGAATGGGGCTGGGATCCGGGAATGGGACTGGGAATGGGACTGGGATCTGGGAATGGGGCTGGGAATCACAAAGGAGATCAACCTGTGCTCCCTGGGTGAGCTCTGGGATCTGGGAATGGGGCTGGGAATGTGGGAATGGGGCTGGGATCTGGGAATGGGAATGGGAATAGGAATCACGGAGGAGATCAACCTGCGCTCCCTGGGTGAGCTCTGGGATCTGGGAATGGGGCTGGGAATGTGGGAATGGGAATGGGAATGGGGCTGGGATCTGGGAATGGGGCTGGGAATGGCAGAGGAGATCAATCTCTGTTCCCTGGGTGAGATCTGGGATCTGGGAATGGGGCTGGGATCCAGGAATGGGGCTGGGAATGGGGCTGGGATCACGGAGGAGATCAACCTGTGCTCCCTGGGTGAGATCTGGGATCTGGGAATGGGGCTGGGATCCGGGAATGGGGCTGGGAATGGGGCTGGGATCACGGAGGAGATCAACCTGCGCTCCCTGGGTGAGCTCTGGGATCTGGGAATGGGGCTGGGATCTGGGCTGGGATCCAGGAATGGGACAGGGATTCTTGGAATGGCACAGAGACCACTGGAATGGAGCCAGGGATGGGGAGGGGAATGGGATCCTTGGAATGTCACTGGGATGCCTGGAATGGAGCCAGGGGGAAAAGGGATCCTTGGAATGGCACCAGGATCCCTGGAACAGAGCTGGGGGGGGGGGGAGGAGGGGAAAGGATGCCTGGAATGTCACAGGGATCCTTGGAATGGAGCTGGGATGTGGGGGGAGGGATCCTTGGAATGGCACAGGGACCCTGAGGATGGAGCTGGAGGGAAATTGGATCCCTGGAATGGCTCCAGGACCCCGGAATGGCCCAGGGATCCCTGGAGTGGAGCTGGGAGGGAAAAGGGATCCTTGGAATGTCACAGGGGCCCCTGGAATGTCCCAGGGAACCTGGAACAGTGCCAGGACCCCTGGAATGTCACAGGGATTCTTGGAATGGCACAGGGACTCTGGAACAGTGCCAGGACCCCTGGAGTGTCACAGGGATCCTTGGAATAGCACAGGGATCCCTGGAGTGTCACAGGGATTCTTGGAATAGCACAGGGATCCCTGGAACAGTGCCAGGACCCCTGGAGTGTCACAGGGATTCTTGGAATGGCACAGGGACCCTGGAATGGCCGAGGGATCCTTGGAATAGCTCCAGGCCCCCTGGAGTGGCACAGGGATTCTTGGAATGGCACAGGGATCCTTGGAATGTCCCAGAGATCCTTGGAATGTCCCAGGGACCCTGGAACAGTGCCAGGACCTCTGGAGTGTCACAGGGATCCTTGGAATGTCACAGGGACCCTGGAACAGTGCCAGGGCCCCCGGAGTGTCACAGGGATCCTTGGAATAGCACAGGGCTCCCTGGAGTGTCACAGGGATCCTTGGAATAGCACAGGGCCCCCGGAGTGTCACAGGGATCCTTGGAATAGCTCCAGGCCCCCTGGTGTGGCACAGGGACCCCTGGAATAGCTCTGGGACATCTGGAACAGTGCCAGGGCCCCCGGAGTGTCACAGGGATCCTTGGAATAGCACAGGGCTCCCTGGAGTGTCCCAGGGATCCTTGGAATGTCCCAGGGACCCTGGAACAGTGCCAGGACCCCCGGAGTGTCACAAGGGATCCTTGGAATTTCCCAGGGATCCTTGGAATGTCCCAGGGACCCTGGAACAGTGCCAGGACCCCTGGAATGGCACAGGGATCCTTGGAATGGCACAGGGATCCTTGGAATGTCCCAGGGACCCTGGAACAGTGCCAGGACTCCCAGAGTGTCACAAGGGATCCTTGGAACGTCCCGGGGCCCCCGGAGTGTCACAGGGATCCTTGGAACGTCCCAGGAACCCCTGGAACAGCTCCAGGCCCCCTGGAACAGCTCCAGGAGCCGCCTCTCCGGGCTGGGGGGTTGAGCCAGGCCCTGACCTTTCCCCCCCCGCCCTTTCCCGACCCTGATCCCGCCGTTCCCAGAGAACTACGAGCGCCTGGAGGCCGACAAGAAGAAGCAGGTGCAGAAGAAGCGTCAGTGCGTGGGGCCCGTGATCCGGTACCTGTCCCTGGCCATGCCCGTCCTCCCGGAGCCCCCCCGGCACCTCCTGGACGTCGAGGGGTCAGTGATTCCCGGCATGGAGCCAGTGGGGACCCCTCCTCACCCCGTGATTCCCGGGATGGAGCCAGTGGGGACCCCCCCCCCCACCCCGTGATTCCCGGGATGGAGCCAGTGGGAACTCCCCCACCCCGTGATTCCCGGGATGGAGCCAGTGGGAACCCCCCGTGATTCCTGGGATGGATCCAGTGGGAACCCCCCCCTGTGATTCCCTGGATGGAGCCAGTGGGAATTCCCTCCATGATTCCTGGGATGGAGCCAGTGGAGACTCCCCCTGTGATTCCCTGGATGGATCCAGTGGGGATTCCCTCCATGATTCCCTGGATGGATCCAGTGGGAAACCCCATCCTGTGATTCCCGGAATGGATCCAGTGGGAACCCCCTCTGTGATTCCCTGGATGGATCCAGTGGGGAACCCACCCTGTGATTCCCTGGATGGATCCAGTGGGGACTCTCCCCGTGATTCCTGGGATGGATCCAGTGGGAATCCACCCTGTGATTCCCTGGATGGATCCAGTGGGAAACTCCATCCTGTGATTCCCTGGATGGATCCAGTGGGAAACTCCATCCTGTGATTCCCTGGATGGATCCAGTGGGAACCCCCCGTGATTCCCTGGATGGATCCAGTGGGGATTCCCCTCCACGATTCCCAGGATGGATCCAGTGGGAACCTTCCCTCCCCCCGTGATTCCTGGGATGGATCCAGTGGGAACCCTTCCCCGTGATTCCCGGGATGGATCCAGTGGGGACTCCCCCTGTGATTCCCGGGATGGATCCAGTGGGAACTCCCCCTGTGATTCCTGGGATGGATCCAGTAGGAACCCCCCTGTGATTCCTGGGATGGATCCAGTGGGGACTCCCCATCCTGTGATTCCCTGGATGGATCCAGTGGGAATTCCCTCCATGATTCCCTGGATGGATCCAGTGGGAACCCCCCGTGATTCCTGGGATGGATCCAGTGGGAACCCCCCGTGATTCCTGGGATGGATCCAGTGGGAACCCCCCGTGATTCCCGGGATGGATCCAGCCCTGAGAGAAAGGGGGGAGAGGGAGGGAAGCACCTGAGAGAGCCCGAGTTCCAACATTCCGGCATCGGGAGCCCACCCTGGGGGTCTCCTGGGGGCTGAATCCCAACCTGGATCCCTCTCCGGGCTCTGTCCAATGCCTTGGACCCCCCCAAATCCCAGTCTCGGGAGCAGGTTTGGCAGCTGAGCCCACCCTGGGGGTCCCCTGGGGGCTGAATCCCAACCCCAATCCCAACCCAGGCTCCATCCCGTTTTGGAGAGGGAAAAGCAGGTTTTCCAGCACCTCGGAGCCCCCAAATCCCAGACTCCAGTCCTGGAGGGGGGAGGCTCTGAATCCCAACCCAGGGATCCCAACCTGAATCCCAACCCAGGGATTCCCTGCACCTTGGAGCCCCCAAATCCCAGACTCCAGTCCTGGGGGGGAGGCCCTGAATTCCAACCCAGATCCCAACCCAGGGATCCCAACCCAGATCCCAACCCAGGGATCCCCAACCCAGCTCCCAACCCAGGGATTCCCCACCCCTTGGATTCCCCCCAATCCCAACTCCCAGCCCCTCCATCCCACTTTAACCCTCTCCCTTTTCCCTCCCCCAGGCTGGAGCAGGACCCCCCCCCTCCTCCTCCTCCGCCCTCCTCCGACCCCTCTCCCTACGGGAAGTTCTCAACTCAGGGATCCCAACCCAGGGATCCCAACCCAGGGATCCCAACCCAAATCCCAATCCAGGAAGAAGCAGCTTTCCCTGCCCCTCGGATCCCAGCCCCTCCATCCCACTTTAACCCTCTCCCTCTTCCCTCCCCCAGGCTGGAGCAGGACCCCCCTCCTCCTCCTCCTCCTCCTCCTCCCTCCTCCGACCCCTCTCCCTACGGGAAGTGCTCAACTCAGGGATCCCAACTCAGGGATCCCAACCCAGGGATCCCAACTCAGGGATCCCAACCCAGGGATCCCAACCCAGGGAGAAGCAGATTTTCCAGCACCTCGAAGCCCCCCAGTCCTAAATCCCAGACTCCAATCCTGTGGGGGGAGGCTCTGAATCCCAACCCAGGGATCTCAACCCAGGGATTCCCAACCTGAATCCCAACCCAGGGATCCCAACGTGAATCCCAACCCAGGGATCCCAACGTGAATCCCAACCCTGGGATCCCAATGTGAATCCCAACCCAAATCCCAATCCAGGAAGAAGCAGCTTTCCCTGCCCCTCGGATCCCACCCCCTCCATCCCACTTTAACCCTCTCCCTCTTCCCTCCCCCAGGCTGGAGCAGGACCCCCCTCCTCCTCCTCCTCCTCCCTCCTCCGACCCCTCTCCCTACGGGAAGTGCTCCCGGACCTTCATCTCCTTCAGCGACGACGAGACCTTCGAGCGCTTCTTCCCGAAATCCAAACCGCCCCGGCTGCCGGTGCGGGAGCTGTGCCCGGTGACCCACCGGCCGGCCCTGTACCGGGACCCCGTCACCGACATCCCCTACTCCAGCATCCGCGCCTTCCGCATCATCCGCGAGGCCTACAAGAAGTACATCACGGCCCACGGCCTGCCCGGAGCCTCCCTGGGAATTCCGGCGCCTCCCGAGCCCGGGGCCGCTCCCGGAGGAGCCGGAGCGGCCACGGCCCGGCCGGGAAGGCAGAAGATCGTCATCAAACAGAGCGTTCCCAGCGCCTGAGCCCAGGGAATGGCGGGAGAATGGTGGGATAACGGTGGGATAACGGTGGGATAACGGTGGGATAATGGTGGGGGGGGAGCGGGAGAACGACCGGGATGGAAACGGGATAAAACCGGGATAGCGCCAGGGTGTGGCAGGGATGGGAGAGGGATAACAGCTGGGATAGAAATGGGATAAAACCAGGATAGCTCCAGGGTGTGGCAGGGATGGGAGAGGGATAACAGCCGGGATAGAAATGGGATAAAACCGGGATAGCGCCAGGGGATGGCAGGGATGGGAGTGGGATAACAGCTGGGATAGAAACGGGATAGAAACAGGATAAAACCAGGATAACACCAGGATAACACCAGGGGGCAGCAGGGATGGGAGTGGAATAACCGGGATAGAAATGGGGTACAACCAGGATAGCGCCAGGGGATGGCAGGGATGGGAGTGGGATAACAGCCGGGATAGAAATGGGATAGAAACAGGATAAAACCGGGATAGCACCAGGGGATGGCAGGGATGGGAGTGGGAGAATAGCTGGGATAGAAATGGGATAAAACTGGGATAGCACCGGGGATGGCAGGGATGGGAACAGGATAACAGCCAGGATAGAAACGGGATAGAAACAGGATAAAAACAGGATAACACCAGGGGGCAGCAGGGATGGGAGTGGAATAACAACCGGGATAGGGATAGAAACAGGGTACAACCAGGATAACAGCGGGGATGGGAGCGGGATACAGTCGGGATAGTGCTGGGATAGAAACGGGATTAAACCGGGATAGCGCCAGGGGATGGGAGTGGAATAACAGCTGGGATAGTCCTGGGATAGAAACGGGATACAACCAGGATAACAGTGGGGATGGGAGCAGGATAACAGCCAGGATAGTGCCAGGATAGAAACGGGATAAAACTGGGATACAACCGGGATAGAAACGGGATACAACCAGGATAATGGCGGGGATGGAAGCGGGATACAGCCGGGATAACGCCCGGATAGAAGCGGGATAACACCGGGATAATGCCAGGGGACGGCAGGGATGGGAACGAGATATAGCTGGGATAACGTTGGGATAGAAATGGGATAAAAACGGGATAAACCCAGGATAACACTGGGATACAGCAGGGATAGAAACACACTGGATAAAACCAGGATAAGACAGGGACACTCCTGGGATCCTCCTGGGATCCCACTGGGATTTCCAGGGATGGACTGGGGACATGGGGGGGGTCCCCGGCCCCCCGGCAGCGGCAATTCCTTGGATTTATCCCGTTCCAGGGGCTTGTTTTCCCTGGGGGGGGGGGGGTTATTCCATGACAGGGTTCCGGATTTTTGTAGGTAAAAAAATAGGAATAAATGGAAGTTTTGGCGGAGGGGGAAGTGCGAGGTTTGTTTGGGGTCGGCGGTGGGAGACCCTACAGTAAACACAGGGGGTGGGGTCGGGGTTTTCCGGGGCATCCTAAGCAAGGGAGGGTGTGGGATTCCGTTTTCCTGGGATTCCCTGTTTTCCAGGAGACCCTACAGTAGATGTGGAGGGGGGTGTTTTCCAGGAGACCCTACAATAAACACGGGGGTTTCTATCCCATTTTCCAGGAGACCCTACAATAAACACAGGGCATGTGGGATCCCCAGTTTTCCAAGAGACCCTACAATAAACAAGGGGTTACTGACCCATTTTCCAGGAGACCCTACAATAAACACAGGGCATGTGGGACCCCCACTTTTCCAGGAGACCCTACAGTAAACAAGGGGGTTACTATCCCATATTCCAGGAGACCCTACAGTAAACACAGGGCGTGTGGGATCCCCTGTTTTCCAGGAGACCCTACAATAAACAAGGGTTTCTATCCCATTTTCCAGGAGACCCTACAGTAAACACAGGGCGTGTGGGAACCCCTGTATTCCAGGAGACCCTACAATAAACAAGGGGGTTACTGACCCATTTTCCAGGAGACCCTACAATAAACACAGGGCATGTGGGACCCCCACTTTTCCAGGAGACCCTACAATAAACAAGCAGTTTGTGGGATCCCCAGTTTTCCAGGAGACCCTACAATAAACACAGGGCATGTGGGAACCCCTGTTTTCCAGGAGACCCTACAGTAAACAAGGGTCACTATCCCATATTCCAGGAGACCCTACAGTAAACACAGGGCGTGTGGGAACCCCTGTATTCCAGGCGACCCTACAATAAACACACCTTTCATTTCCCAGCTGCTCCAAACCCTCCAAACGTGATCCGGGGAGGAAAAACGCTCCCGGGAATTTGGAGGGGGCCGGGAATCCCCCCCCGAGGTTCCGCCCGTCCCGGCGCATCCCGGGCGGGTTTTGGGGTGCGCGGGGGCCCCCCCGGGGCCGGGGTGGGGCCCCCCCGGGGCTGGCCGGGCTCGATAAGTGCCGGGCTGTGGGATATGTGATCCAGCCCCTCCCCGGCGCAGAATAAATCGCTGATCTCATGCCCTGCGCGGCCGGAGCCCTTTGGCTCAGCCCCGGGACTCGCTCCAGGCAGGATCCGGTACCGGGGGGAGGCACCGCGGGGGGCGGGGGGCCACGGAATTCCCACCGGGACGAGGGATTTGGGGGGATTTGGGGCCGTCGAGAGAAGCGTTTTCCCGGGGGAGCTCCCACCTGGCAGCTCGGGGCCACCTCGGGGGAGAGTTGGAGCGTGTCCCCCCCCGGTTCCCAAATCCCAAATCCCGGGTCTGGGGGGCACGGCGTTCCCACCGGGATATGGGATTTGGGGGATTTGGGGCCGTCGGGAGCAGCGTTTTCCCAGGGGAGCTCCCACCCTGCAGCTCGGGGCCACCTCGGGGATTTTTGGGGAGGCAAAGTCCCAAATCCCGGGTCTGGAGGGCACGGGGTTCCCACTGGGACCCAGGATTTGGGGGGATTGGGGCCGTGGGGAGCAGCATTCCCAGGTAGCTCCCACTTTGCACACCCCCCCGGGGGGCTCGGTGCCACCTCGGGGATCTTTGGGGTGGCACCTTGGGGCGCCCCCCAGTTCCCAAATCCCAAATCCCGGTTCTGGGGGGCACGGTGTTCCCACTGGGATCCGGGATTTGGGGGGGATTGGGGCCGTAGGGAGCAGCGTTTTCCCGGGGGAGCTCCCACCCTGCAGCCCCCCCCTCGGGGATTTTTGGGGTGGCACCTTGGGGCACCCCCCAGTTCCCAAATCCCAAATCCCAGTTCTGGAGGGCACGGTGTTCCCACCGGGATATGGGATTTGGGGGGTTTGGGGCTGTAGGGAGCAGCGTTTTCCTGGGGGAGCTCCCACCCTGCAGCTCGGGGCCACCTCAGGGATTTTTGGGGTGGCACCTTGGGGCGCCCCCCAGTTCCCAAATCCCAAATCCCGGTTCTGGAGGGCACGGCGTTCCCATTGGGATGTGGGATTTGGGGGGGATTTGGGCTGCATTCCCAGGATCTCCCAGCCGGTGGGATCACTCAGGAGGGGTCCTGGCCCCCCCCCCACCCCGGGCTCACCTTCGGGGGGGGTTTGGGGCAGCACTTGGGACCCCCCTTTCCCAACCCAAATCCCAAATCCCACATCCCAAATCCCACACCATCCCAGTTCTTGGGGTCACCTGCAGCAGATTTGGCACCCGGGGGGGGCTGGGCCCTCCCAGGTGTGTCCCCTCTGATTTTGGTGGTGGGGGGGGGTCACACCCCCCTCAATTTGGGTCCTTTTTTGGGGGGGCACAATCCCGGCGTTGAGGATTCACATCCTCGGCCTTTCCCTCTCCTGCTTCCCGGGGATTTCGGGGATGGGGAGGGGGGCTGGAGGGGGAATCCAGGTGGTGCTGGTTTGGGAAAGGGGGGAGGGGGTTTCGGGGTCCCTTGAGAGGGGGTGGGACTCAATTTTCCCCGAGCAAATCCCCCCCAGACCCCCCATCCGGGCCCCCCCAATCCAGCGGGGACCCAATTCCAGGAGGGTGGTGGCACACGGGAGGGTCACCGGGAGGGGAGGGGGCGTCCCCACGGCACAGGGGGGTCCCCCCAACCCCTTAACCCCCCGTTGTGCCCCCCCCAGCCATGACGTCGTACCGGGAGGAGCTGGAGAAGTACCGGGACATCGATGAGGACAAAATCCTGCAGGAATTGTCCCCCGAGGAACTGGCCCAGCTGGACATGGAGCTGATGGAGATGGACCCCGAGGTGGGCTCGGGGACAGCTCGGGGGCGACCCTGGGGACACCGGGGACCCCCGTGGGTGACACAGGTGTGTCCCCCCCTCTCCAGAACGTGATGCTGCCGGCGGGGCTCCGGCAGCGGGACCAGACCCAGAAGAGCCCCACGGGCCCCCTGGATCGGGAGGCGCTGCTGCAGCACCTGGAAAAGCAGGCGCTGGAAGCCGAGGAGCGCCAGGACCTGGTGCCCTTCACCGGCGAGAAGAAAGGTGTGGGGACCCCCGGGGGACACGGGGGGGGACACGGGGGGGACACGGGGAGGGGGGGACGGTGGCAGGGACAGGGGGGTCGGGTATATTTAGCTCGGCCTGGCCGGCGGGGTCGGGTGTCCCGGGCGAGCTGGGCCCCCGCCAGCCCCGGGCAATGTCACCCCCCTGTGCCAGCCCCGGGCACGGCCCCCCCTCTGGCAATGTCACCCCCCTGAAATGTCACCCCCTGAAATGTCACTACCTGGCAATGGCACCCCCCCCAAGGTGGTCACCTGCAGCAGTGCCACCCCCTGGCAGTGTCACCCCCCAAGGTGGTCACCCCCTGAAATGTCTCTTCTGGCAATGTCACCCCCTGAAATGTCACTACCTGGCAACATCACCCCCCTGGATGGTCACACCCTGAAATGTCACTCCCTGACAATGCCACCCCTCAAGGTGGTCACCCCCTGAAATGCCACCCCCTGAAATGTCACTCCCTGGCAATGCAACCCCCCCAAAATTGTCACCTGCAGCAATGCCACTCCCTGGTGATGTCACTCCCCCAGATGGTCACCCCCTGAAATGTCACTCCCTGGCAATGCCATCCCCCCCAAGGTGGTCACCTGCAGCAATGCCACCCCCTGGCGATGTCACCCCCCCCCCCAAGGTGGTCACCTTGGTCACCTGCAGCAATGCCACCCCCTGGATGGTCACCCCCTGAAATTCCTGACAATGCCACCCCCCAAGGTGGTCACCTGCAGCAACGTCACCCCCTGAAATGCCACCCCCTGGCGATGTCCCCCCCTCCCCATGGCGATGTCCCCCTCCCAGTGCCACCCCCAGAGAGGCCACCCCAGCCATGCCACCCTGTGGCAATGCCACCTGCAGCATCCAGGGCATCCCCCGGCAACGTCACCCCCCCGTGGGGCCACCCCCTTCCATGTGCCTCCCAGCAAGGCCACCCTGGGCAGTGTCACCCCGGGCAGTGTCACCTCCTGGCACAGTCCCCCCACCCTGGGCCAGGTCCCCTCCCGGTGGTGGCCACGTCCCCACGAGCCCCATCAGCCACCACGTTGGTGTCCCCGGCCACTGTGACCCTGTCCCTGTGCCACCATCCCTGGGGTGACCCTGTCCCTGTGCCACCATCCCTGGGGTGACCCTGTCCCTGTGCCACCATTCCCAGCGTGACCCTGTCCCTGTGCCACCATCCCTGGGGTGACCCTGTCCCTGTGCCACCGTGCTCGGTGTCCCCGTGTCCCAGTGCTGCCATTCCCAGTGTCCCTGCCCAGCGTTCCCATGTCCCTGCACCATTCCCAGTGTGACTCTGTCCCTGTGCCACCATTCCCAGTGTCCCTCCTGGTGTCACAATGTCTGTGTCCCTGTGCCACCATTCCCAGTGTGACCCTGTCCCCATTCCCAGTGTCCCCGTGTCCCCATTCCCAGTGTCACCGTGTCCAGGGAAGCCGTTTCTCTGCCCATTCCCAATGTCCCCATGTCCCCATTCCCGGTGTCCCCATTCCCGGTGCCCCCATGTCCCCATTCCCAGTGTCCCCATGTCCCCATCCCTGGTGTCCCCATGTCCCCATCCCCGGTGTCCCCGTGTCCCTGTCCCCAATGTCCCCGTGTCCCTGTCCCCAATGTCCCTGTGTCCCCATTCCCAGTGTCCCTGTGTCCCCATTCCCGGTGTCCCCGTGTCCCCATTCCCTGTGTCCCTGTCCCCAGTGTCCCCGTGTCCCCATTCCCAATGTCCCCATTCCCAGTGTCCCCGTGTCCCCATCCCCGGTGTCCCCGTGTCCCCATTCCCAGTGTCCTTGTGTCCCCATCCCCGGTGTCCCCGTGTCCCCATTCCCAATGTCCCCATGTCCCCATCCCCGGTGTCCCCGTGTCCCCATCCCCGGTGTCCCCGTGTTCCCATCCCCGGTGTCCCTGTGTCCCCATTCCCGGTGTCCCTGTGTCCCCATTCCCAATGTCCCCATGTCCCCATCCCCGGTGTCCCCGTGTCCCCATTCCCGGTGTCCCCGTGTCTCCATCCCCGGTGTCCCCGTGTCCCCATTCCCGGTGTCCCGTGCCCAGGGAAGCCGTTCGTGCCCAAGAACCCGACGCGGGAGATCCCTCGGGAGGAGCAGATCACGCTGGAGCCGGAGCTGGAGGAGGCCTTGGCCAACGCCACCGAGGCCGAGATGTGCGACATCGCCGGTGGGTCCGGGACAGGGATGGGCCTTGGATGGGGGTGTCCCCTCAGCCATCCTGGCATGGCCCGAGGGGACAGGGGTGTCCTGGTAACCCCCTGACCCCCCATGTCCCCCCACAGCCATCCTGGGCATGGCCCAAGGGCACAGGGGTGTCCTGGTCACCCCCCTGACCCCCTGTGTCACCCCACAGCCATCCTGGGCATGGCCCGAGGGGACAGGGGTGTCCCAAGGGCAGAGGAGTGTCCTGGTCACCCCCTGACCCCCCATGTCCCCCCCCACAGCCATCCTGGGCATGTCTCGAGGGGACAGGGGTGTCCCCGAGGGGACAGGGATGTCCTGGTCACCCCCCTGACCCCCCCATGTCGCCCCACAGCCATCCTGGGCATGGCCCAAGGACACAGCAGTGTCCTGGTGACCCCCCTGACCCCCCATGTCCCCCCAGCCATCCTGGTCATGGTCCGAGGGGACAGGGGTGTCCCAAGGGGACAGGGGTGTCCTGGTCAACCCCTGACCCCCCGTGTCCCCCCCCAGCCATCCTGGGCATGTACACCCTGATGAGCAACAAGCAGTACTACGATGCCATCTGCAGCGGGAACATCTCCAACACCGAGGGCATCAACAGTGAGTGACACGGGGACACGGGACACGCCCCGGGACACGGACACACCCCCGGGACAGGGGACACACCCCCGGGACAGGAGACACACCCACCAGGACAGGGGACAGACCCCGGGACAGGGGACAGACCCCCGGGACAGGGGACACGGGGAGGAGCCCCCAGGACATGGAAAACTGGGTCCCCGGGGCTGCCCGGGCGGGATTTGGGGTCCAAACCCCCTCTGGGATTCCTGTGACCCCGCACATGCGTGTCCCCATCCCATATGTGTCACACGTGTCCCTGTCCTGTCACACGTGTCCCTGTCCCCTGTATCCCCATGTGTGTCACACACGTCCCCGTCCCTGTCCCCTCGTATCCCCCCGTGTGTCCCCACCCCTGTCCCTGTCCCTGTGTCCCCACCCGTCCCTATCCCCCTCCCCGTGTCCCCCCGTGTGTCCCCACCCCTGTCCCTGTCCCCGTGTCCCCACCCCTGTCCCTGTCCCTGTGTGTCCCCGTGTCCCCACTCCCACTCCTGTCCCTGTCCCCCGTGTCCCCCCGTGTTTCCCACTCCTGTCCCTGTCCCCGTGCCCCCACTCCTGTCCCTGTCCCCGTGTCCCCCCACCCCTGTCCCTGTCCCTGTCCCCGTGTCCCCACCACTGTCCCTGTCCCCCGTGTCCCTCCGTGTGTCCCCACCCCTGTCCCTGTCCCCGTGCCCCCACCCCTGTCCCTGTCCCCGTGTCCCAGGCGTGGTCAAACCCGACTCGTACAAGCCGGTGCCGGACGAGCCCCCGAACCCCACAAACGTGGAGGAGACGCTGCAGCGGATCCGGGACAACGACCCGGCCCTGGAGGACGTCAACCTCAACAACATCAAGGTCAGGGACCCACGGTGTCCCCAGCGTGTCCCCAGGGTGACCCTGGCATGTCCCCAAGGGAGTCCTCCCTCTCCCAGGGTGTCCCCATGGGCTTGTCCCCTGTCCTGGTGTGTCCCCGAGGTGTTTGTCTCCCTCCCTGAGTGCCTCTAGGACACCCCCGGGTGCTGCTGCTCATCTGGGGACACCCCTGTCCCTTTGGTGACATCCCACACCCCCTGGGTGACATCCCACACCCCCTGGGTGACACTGCCACCCCCCCAGGTGACACTGCCACCCCCCTGGGTGACACCCCGCACCCTTTCGGGGACATCCCTTGGAGCCACCTCCACCCCCTTGGAGCCACCTCCACCCCCTGGGGACACCCTGGGGACACCCCTGTCCCTTTGGTGACATCCCACACCCCCTGGGTGACACTGCCACCCCCCTGGGTGTCACTGCCACCCCCCTGGGTGACACCCCGCACCCTTTCGGGGACATCCCTTGGAGCCACCTCCACCCCCCCTGGGGACACCTCCACCCCCGGGGACACCCCGGGGACACCCTGGGGGCACCCTGGTGGCCTGCTGGGGCTGTCCCCCTGCCCCGGGTGACCCCCGGGTGTCCCCTCCCCAGGACATTCCCATCCCCACGCTCAAGGCCATCTGCGAGGCCATGAAAACCAACACCCACGTCAAGAGGCTCAGCCTGGTGGCCACCAGGAGCAACGACCCCGTGGCCCACGTGAGTGTCCCCAAATGTCCCCTCATGGCTGGGGACAGTCCCTGCCTCACCCCCGTGTCCTCAAATGTCCCCTCATGGGCTGGGGACAGTCCCTGCCTCACCCTGCCTTGTCCCCAAATGTCCCCTCACGGGCTGGGGACAGTCCCTGCCTCACCCTGCCTTGTCCCCAAATGTCCCCCCAGGGGCTGGGGACAGTCCCTGCCTCACCCCCCTTGTCCCCAAATATCCCCACACGGGCTGGGGACAGTCCCTGCCTCACCCCCCTTGTCCCCAAATATCCCCACACGGGCTGGGGACAGTCCCTGCCTCACCCCCCGTGTCCCCAAATGTCCCCTCACGGGCTGGGGACAGTCCCTGCCTCACCCCCCTTGTCCTCAAATATCCCCACACAGGTTGGGGACAGTCCCTGCCTCACCCCCCATGTCCCCAAATGTCCCCACACGGGTTGGGGACAGTCCCCTGCCTCACCCCCCTTGTCCCCAAATGTCCCCCCAGGGGCTGGGGACAATCCCTGCCTCCCCCTCCTTGTCCCCAAATGTCCCCACAAGGGTCGGGCCAGTCCCTGCTTCATCCTCCCGACTCCCCAAATGTCCCCCCAGGGGCTGGGGACAGTCCCTGCCTCACCCCCCTTGTCCCCAAATGTCCCCACACGGGCTGGGGACAGTCCCTGCCTCACCCCCTTGTCCCCAAATGTCCCCACACAGGTTGGGGACAGTCCCGGCCCCACATTCCACCCCCAAGCACCGGCAAACCCAGGGGTTGGAATCCCAAATCCCAGCCCTGTGTTCCCAGAAGTCCCTGGATGTGTCGGGGACAGTCCCAGCCCCGTGTCCCCGTGTCCCCAAAGGTCCCAGGACACGCTGGGGACATTCCCTGCCCCGCCACCCACCAAACCCGGATGTCGCTGCCTCTCCCACCGTCCCCTGCAGCCGGGACACGGCCAGGGATGTCCCCACCCCTGAGGTGACACTGAGGTGACACTGAGGTGCCCCCGAGGTGCCCCCGAGGTGACCCCGAGGTCCCCCCAGGCGGTGGCCGAGATGCTGATGGAGAACAAGACCCTGCAGAGCCTCAACCTCGAGTCCAACTTCATCACGAGCGCGGGGATGAGGAGCATCATCCAGGCCGTGCCCCACAGCCCCGCCCTGGCCGAGCTCCGCGTGGACAACCAGGTGGGCACGGGGACACCCCCTGTAATGTCACCCCCTGCAATGTCACCCCCGGCGGTGTCACCCCCGGCAGTGTCACCCCCTGAAACATCACCCCCTGCAATGTCACCCCCTGTAATGTCACCTGAAACGTGGAGATGGAGTTGGGGGACAGGGGAAGGACAGGGGGACACAGTAGAGGTGACAGGGGTGTCCCTGGGGGACAGGGGTGACAGGAGTGTCCCTGATGTCCCCGTGCTGCAGTGCCAGCGCCTGGGAGACACAGTGGAGATGGAGATGGGGGACAGGGGAGGGACAGGTGGATGGGGAGGTGACAGGGGTGTCCCTGGGGGACAGGGGAGGGGACAGGGGTGTCCCTGGAGGACAGAGGAGGGGACAGGGGTGTCCCTGGGGGACAGGGGAGGTGACAGGGCTATCCCCGTTTCCCCACACACACACAGTGCCAGCGCTGGGGGACACGGTGGAGATGGAGATGGGGGACAGGGGAGGTACAGGGTGACAGGGGAGGTGACAGGGCTGTCCCTGGGGGACAGGGGAGGTGACAGGGCTGTCCCCGCTGTCCCCCCCCCGCAGTGCCAGCGCCTGGGGGACACGGCGGAGATGGAGATGGGGGACAGGGGAGGGGACAGAGGGACAGGGGAGGTGACAGGGCTGTCCCTGGAGGACAGGGGAGGTGACAGGGCTGTCCCTGATGTGTCCCCCCCCGCAGTGCCAGCGCCTGGGGGACACGGCGGAGATGGAGATGGCGGCGATGCTGGAGCGCTGCCCCTCCGTGCTGCGCTTCGGGTACCACTTCACCCAGCAGGGCCCCCGCGCCCGCGCCGCCAGCGCCATCACCAGGAACAACGAGCTCCGTGAGCGGGAAAACCGGGAATGCCGCGGGAAAACCGGGAATGCGGGCGGGGCGAGGGGCGGGGAGAGAGATCGGACCCGACCCACCCCTTAAATCCCGGGAATTGAGGGGGGGGAGTCACAGGGACCGGGAGGGAGGTCCGGGATGACCTCCAGGAATGTCCCCCGTCCGGGTAGGAATTGGGAGGGAAATCCCGGGAACTGGGGGGGGAAAGGGAATCCCGGGAATTGGGGGGGAATCCCAGGAATTGGGGGGGAAATCCCGGGAAATCAGGGGGGGGGGGAAAAAGGGAATCCCGGGAATTGGTGGAGAGTCCTAGGGATTGGGGGGGTGGGGGAAGGGAATCCCAGGAATTGGGGGGGAATCCCGGGAACTGGGGAGGGAAAGGGAATGCCAGGAATAGGGGCAGGAATTAGGGGGCAATCTCAGGGACTGGAGGGGGGGAAAGGGCATCCCAGGAATAGGTGGAGAGTCCCAGGGATTGGAGGGGAAAGGGAATCCCAGGAACTGGTGGGAAGTCTCAGGGATTGGGGGGGAATCCCAGGAATTGGTGGGGGAATCCCAGGGATTGGAGAGGAATATCAGGAATTGGTGGAGAGTCCCAGGGATTGGGGGGAAGGGGGGCCCAGACCTGATCCCCCCCCAATACAAAGAGATTCAGGGGTGCCCGAGTCCCCTCCAGGCAGGAATTGTGGGGGGAGGAATCCCGAGAATTCCCAGACCTGACCCCCTCTCCCTGAGTCCCCTCCAGGCAGGAATTGTGGGGGGAGGAATCCCAGGAATTCCCAGACCTGACCCCCCCCCACTTTTCTCTCCCCCCAGGCCGGAAGCAGAAGAAAACCTAAACCAACCCCCCAGGAACGGGAGATCTCTGGGAATGCTGGAAATAAAGCTGGAAAGACACGGATTTGAGACCCCCTTTGGGGCAGGATTGTGCCACACGGGATTTTTGGGATCGGGGGCGTTCGGATCCGGGGAATTGGGCACGGGGGGAGCGACACCCCCCAAAAAGGCACCAGGTGGAGGCAGGAAAACCCCGGGATCCCCCAGATCCCCCTTTTCCCACAGCTCCAGGTGTCCAGGCCTGGATTCCCGGGGGGATTTGGGGCCAGGGAGGGTCACGTCGGTGGCAGCGCCGGGGGCTCGTCCTCGTCCGAGTCGAACTCGGCGTTCCCGTCCTTGACCCACTTCCCGCAGGGATCCTGGATCCACCCGGAGCTGGGGACGAGGGACCAGTCAGGGGGGCTTGGCTGAGGGAATTTAGGCTCAGTTTGGGCTCAGTTAGGCTCGGTTTGGGCTCGTTTCAGGCTCACTTTGGGGCTCAGGCTTGGTCTAGGCTCAGTTTTGGCTCAGTTTGGGCTCATTTTGGGCTTGTTTGGGGCTCAGGCTTAGTTTAGGCTCAGTTTGGACTCAGTTTTGGGCTCACTTTGGGGTTCAGTTAGGCTCGGTTTGGGCTCAGCTTGGGCTCGTTTTGGGGTTAGTTTGGGGCTCACTTTGGGGGTCGTTTAGGCTCAGTTTTGGCTCATTTTGGGCTCACATTGGGGCTCAGTTTGGGGCACAATTTGGGCTCAGTTTGGGGCTCAGGCTCGGTTTAGGCTCAGTTTGGGCTCAGTTTGGGCTTGTTTGGGGCACATTTTGTGCTCAGTTTGGGGCTCAGGCTCGGTTTAGGCTCAGTTTGGGCTCGGTTTGGGCTCAGTTTGGGGCTCACTTTGGGCTCACTCTGGGCTCGTTTAGGCTCGGTTTAGGCTCGGTTTGGGCTCATTTAGGCTCGGTTTGAGTTCATTTAGGCTCGGTTTGGGCTCATTTAGGCTCGGTTTGAGTTCATTTAGGCTCGGTTTGGGCTCATTTAGGCTCGGTTTGGGCTCATTTAGGCTCGGTTTGGGCTCATTTAGGCTCACTTTGGGCTCGGTTTGGGCTCATTTAGGCCCAGTTTGGGCTCATTTAGGCTCGGTTTGGGCTCATTTAGGCTCACTTTGGGCTCGGTTTGGGCTCATTTAGGCCCAGTTTGGGCTCATTTAGGCTCGGTTTGGGCTCATTTAGGCTCGGTTTGGGCTCATTTAGGCTCGGTTTGGGCTCATTTAGGCTCACTTTGGGCTCGGTTTGGGCTCATTTAGGCCCGGTTTGGGCCCAGCTCACCTGCGCAGGTGCAGGTGGTGCTGCAGGACCCGGCGCCGCTCCGGGCTCAGCTCGTCCCACACCGAGCAGGATTTTCCTTTCCGGGTCGGAGCCTTCGGAACATCTGGGAGAGGGAACGAGGTGGGTGTGGGACCCTCTGGAATGGGATGATCCGGGATGATCCCAATTCCTGCCCCAGGAACGAGGTGGGTGTGGGACCCTCTGGAATGGGATGATCCAGGATGATCCCAATTCCTGCCCCAGGAACGAGGTGGGTGTGGGACCCTCTGGAATGGGATGATCCGGGATGATCCCGATCCTGCCCCAGGAACGAGGTGGGTGTGGGACCCTCTGGAATGGGATGATCCGGGATGATCCCAATTCCTGCCCCAGGAACGAGGTGGGTGTGGGACCCTCTGGAATGGGATGATCCGGGATGATCCCGATCCTGCCCCGGAGGTGCCCCCTGGCTCCCACCTGCCCTCCCGCTGCCGTGTTCCAGCAGCAGGGCTGGGGATCCTCGGGATTCTCCCACATCCTGGGATTCTCCCACATTCCGGAGCGGCTCCGGCACCGTCCGGGTGGTGCCGGCCCGGGAGCTGCTTCCCTGGGCCCTGGGATGGGACAGGGAATGAGGGGTGAGTCCCACAAACACCTGATGGCAGCGAGGACACGGCGATCCCAGAGCTTTCCCACCCCTCCTCATCCAAAGAATCCCTTTCCCGGGAATTCCAGAGCTTTCCCTCTCTTCCCAGTCCCTTTCCTGGGAATCTCAGAGCTTTCCCTCTCTTCCCAGTCCCTTTCCTGGGAATCCCAGAGCCCCTCCTCACCCTCCCAGTCCCTCTCCCAGTAATCCCAGAGCTTTCCCTCTCTTCCCAGTCCCTTTCCTGGGAATCCCAGAGCCCTCCCTCACCCTCCCAGTCCCTTTCCCAGTAATCCCAGAGCTTTCCCTCTCTTCCCAGTCCCTTTCCTGGGAATCCCAGAGCTTTCCCAGTAATCCCAGAGCTTTCCCTCTCTTCCCAGTCCCTTTCCCAGAAATCCCAGAGCCCCTCCTCACCCTCCCAGTCCCTTTCCTGGGAATCCCAGAGCTCTCCCAGTCCCTTTCCTGGGAATCCCAGAGCTTTCCCTCATCCCCCCAGTCCCCTCCTGGGAATCCCAGAGCTCCCCCCTGACCCTCCCAGCCCCTCTCCCGGCATTCCCAGCGCCATTCCCGGTGTTCCCGACCCTTTCCTGCGGCAGCAGCTGCTGTAGGGGGCGGATTTCAGGAGAGCGCTCCGGGCGATCCGTCGTGTCCGGGCCAGGAGCGGGGCCTGGGATCCCTGGGAACGGGAGGGAACGGGAGGGACGTGGCTCAGGGGGTGCCACGGGGGGTCCCATGGGTGGGGCAGGTGAGGCCACACCCACCTGCACACCTGGAGCCTCTCCCGGAGCCTCTGGAGCCGGAGCTGGAGCCGGGAGGGAGCGATTCCGGCCGTAGGAACGTTGGAGACCTGGAAAACAGGGATGGGATGAGGGGAGAGGGGCAGAGGGACAGGGAATGGGACAGGGAAAGGGACACAGGGACAGGGAAAGGGACACAGGGACAGGGAATGGGACAGGGAAAGGGATGTGGGGACAGGGAGACAGACACAGGGACAGGGAATGGCACAGGGAAAGGGACACAGGGACAGGGAATGGGACAGGGAAAGGGATGTGGGGACAAGGAAAGGGACACGGGAACAGGGAATGGGACAGGGAAAGGGACATGGGGATGAGGAAAGGGACACAGGGACAGGGAAAGGGACACAGGGACAGGGAATGGGACAGGGAAAGGGATGTGGGGACAAGGAAAGGGACACAGGGACAGGGAGAGGGAACAGGACATGGGGACAGGGAAAGGGGAGAAGGAAGGGGACATGGGGACAGGGAAGGAGACACGTGGACAGAGGGACAGAAAAGGGGAAACAGGACAGGGAAGGGCACCCGGGGACAGGGAAGGGGATGTGGGAAGAGGGAACAGGGGGAGAGGGGATGGGAAAAGTGACAGGGAAGGGGACACAGGGACAGCGAAGAGGAGAAAGAAGGAGACACGGAGAGAAGGAAGGGGACTCGGGGACAGGGAAAGGGACACAGTAGGGAACTCAGGGAGAGGGAAGGGACATGGGGACAGAGAAGGGGGCATGGAAGGGGCCCCAGTGCCCACCCCCAGCCCCACTCACTGTGCAGGTGCCTCCTGCCCGCCCTGTGCACGGCCAGGGCCTCCAGAGTGTCACACACGGGGCGGTGGGGACACACGGCACAGGCGAACCTGGCAGCGGGGACACGCGGGGACACCGTGGGGACACCGTGGGGACACCGCCGAGGTCCCCTCGAGGCCCCTCCACCCCCCCCAGCCCAAGGCGGGGGTCCCTCACCTCCGCGCTCCGCAGCAGCACCGCCTCGTCCTCGGGGATGGAATTTGCCAATAGGTCGGAGACCCGGCGTTTCTGGGGGGCACAGGGGGCGTCAACTGAGGGGTCACATCCCCCAAAGCCCTCCTCCCGGCCTCAGTTTGTGCCAAAATGTGTCCTCATCCCTGTCCCCAGCCCCGAGCACAGGGACCGTCAGAGCCCTGGGGACCCCCCGTGAGGAGTTTGGGGGGGGATTTAGGGGCAGGGGGGTCCAAGGGAAGGGCGGGGAGATTCAGGGAAGGTCTTAGGGTCGCCAGGGGGAGGTTCAGGGAAGGGCTGAGGGGACCCGGGAGGGTTCGGGAAGGGTTAGGGGGGGTTCCAGGGAAGAGCTGAGAGGTCTCGGGGGCGCTCAGGCCGCAATACGGGGGCCACAACCCCGGAGGTTGTGCGGGGCGGCCAAGTCTGGCCCCAGGCGCTCTGGGGGACCCTGAGAGCGGTCCGGGGGGGGTTCCCAGCCTCACCTGCAACGCCCCGAGCGGCCCCGGATCGTCCCCATCGCGCTTGAAGGACATGGCGGCTCCGCGGTCACCATGGCAACCGCGCCCCACTTCCGGGTTCCTTCCTCCCAGGCGGCTGTGCGCGAGGGGCAGCGACCAATCAGAGAGAGCGCCGGGCGCCGCCCGCAGCATGGTGGGAGTTGTAGTTCTTCCGCAGCGCGCCGCGCATGGGGGTGAAGGCGGAGGGTGCCCGTTCAGGACTACAACCCCAGCAGGCCCCCCGGCGGCGCGGCGGGGCCCGGGGCTGAGGGAGCGGCGGGGCCGGGCCGCGACCCCCCCCGAGGGACCCGCGGGCCGGGCCCCCCCCCCCCGGGCCATGGCGGGGAGCGGCGGGGCCGGGGCGGCCCCCCGGGAGCACCGCCTGCAGCCCGGGGACACCCTGCAGGGGCTGGCGCTGCGCTACGGGGTCACGGTGAGCGGGCCGGGGGGACACGGGGGACGGGGGGAGCAGCGGGGAGGGACCGCTCGGGGTGTCCCCGCGGGCCACGGGGGCCAGCGCGGGGCCGGTTCTTTTCCGTCCCTCACTCATCCCTGTCCTGCCCCCCGTCCCTACTCTATCCTCATCCCATCCCTGTCCTTATCCCATCCCTGTCCGTGTCCCCACCCCTGTCCTTATCCCATCCCTGTCCCTGTGCCCATCCCTGTCCTGGTCCCCGTCCCTGTCTCATCCCGTCCCTGTCCTGCCCCTTATCCAATTCCGGTCCCCATCCCGGTCCTGACTCCCGTCCCTGTCCCCATCCCATCCACATCTCCATCCTCATCCCATTTCTGTCTTTGTCCCTGTCCTGACCTTTATCTTGTCCCCACCCCATCCCTGTCCCTATCCTGGTCCCAATCCCACCCCATCCCATCCCTGTCCCTATCCCAATCCCAATCCCATCCCATCCCATCCCTCTCCTGGCCAGATGGAGCAGATCCAACGTGCCAACCGCCTCTACACGTCGGACACCATCTTCCTGAAGCCCACCCTGCTCATCCCGGCGGGATCCCAGTCCCAGCCCCTCCAGGGGGACAAGCCCCAGGACATTCCCGACCCCCCGGAGCCCCCGGTCCCATCCCGGCACGACCTGTCGGCCACGGAATTCCTGCGGCACCTGGACACCGAGATCGGCCGCTCCAAGGCGGCCGCGGCGCAGCAGATCCGGCACCGGCGCTCCGGGTGAGCCCCGGCCCAAATCTGGGATGGGTGGGGGCTGGAATAAGGACTGGGATGGGCTGGGGTGGGATGGGATGGGATGGAGCACAGATGGGATGGGCTGGGGGCTGGAATAAGGACAGGGATGGGCTGGGGTGGGATGGGATGGGATGGGGGCTGGAATAAGGACAGGGATGGGCTGGGGTGGGATGGGATGGGATGGGGGCTGGAATAAGGACAGGGATGGGCTGGGGTGGGATGGGATGGGGGCTGGAATAAGGACAGGAGTGGGATGGGGTGGGATGGGATGGGGGCTGGAATAAGGACAGGAGTGGGATGGGGTGGGATGGGATGGAGCACAGATGGGATGGGGGCTGGAATAAGGACAGGGATGGGCTGGGGTGGGATGGGATGGGATGGGGGCTGGAATAAGGACAGGGATGGGCTGGGGTGGGATGGGATGGAGCACAGATGGGCTG
Organism: Pseudopipra pipra; assembly: GCF_036250125.1. Classification (NCBI taxonomy): domain Eukaryota; kingdom Metazoa; phylum Chordata; class Aves; order Passeriformes; family Pipridae; genus Pseudopipra; species Pseudopipra pipra. Next base: position 1,302,035 of record NC_087577.1, read on the forward strand.
GGGGCTGGAATAAGGACAGGGGTGGGCTGGGGTGGGATGGGATGGAGCACAGATGGGCTGGGGGCTGGAATAAGGACAGGGGTGGGCTGGGGTGGGATGGGATGGGGACTGGAATAAGGACAGGGATGGGGTGGGATGGGCTGGGATGGAGCACAGATGGGATGGGATGGGGACTGGAATAAGGACAGGGGTGGGCTGGGGTGGGATGGGCTGGGCTGGGATGGGATGGGGGCTGGAATAAGGACAGGGATGGGGTGGGGTGGGATGGAGCACAGATGGGATGGGATGGAGACTGGAATAAGGACAGAGATGGGATGGGGACCAGGATAGGGACAGGGATGGGATGGAGCACAGATGGGATGGGGTGGGATGGGATGGGATGACATGGAGCACGGATGGGATGGGATGGGGTGGGACAGGGATGATGACAGAACAGGGCAGGGATGGGATGAGGACAGAGATTAGGACAGGATGGGCACCAGGATGGGATGGGGACCAGGATAAGGACAGGGATGGGATGAGGAGAGAGACAAGGATGGGATGGGGACCAGGATAAGGATGGAAACAAGAACTGGGAGGGGATCAGGGTGGGGACAGGGACAAAGACAGGGATGGGATGGGATGGGATGGGATGGGATGGGATGGGATGGGACAGTGATGGGAGGCCAGGATAGAGACAGGACAGGACAGGGATGGGGTCCAGGATGGGATGGGGACAGGATAAGGGTGGGGCAGGGCCAAGGCCAGGGATGGGATGAGGATGGAGACGTGGATGGGATGGGGACAGGGATGGGGGTCCTGGGTGACACCGCTGTGTCCCCACAGCCCCGGGGATTCCGGAGCATCCCAGAGGATCCCAGAGGGTCCCTCATCCCCCCGGGAAGGGCCCCGGCTGGGCCCACGACCCCTCACCAGGACCCCCCGGGCGGCCGCGCTGCGGGACACAGAGGACGAGATCTTCACCTTGTGACACTGGGAACGCTGGGAATGGGACAGAGCTGCTCCTGGTGACACTGGGAACGCTGGGAATGGGACAGAGCTGCTCCTGGTGACA